>NC_030852.1:3707970-3756127 GCF_000208745.1 Theobroma cacao
TTTTTTTGTTTTGAAAAAAAAAAAATTTTTATATATATATATATATATATATATATATATATATATATATAATTTTTTTTTTTTTTTTTTTTTGTGAAAATGTTTGTCAAAGTTCACAGTAACCATTCGTTCAGCCGAGTGTAAAAACGAAATTGCCAAAGAAAAAGGAATATTGAAGTGTGAAATCACTTCTTCTTGTCTAATTTTGACCTGTCCTTAGAATTTCCAACGCAGACTTGCTGTCAACACGTGGTCTGCCGTACCTGCGTATAATTAATCAGAATTGAAGGAAAAGCAAGCTGTAAAGGAGGAAGAGAAGCTCCCCCAACTTCTCTTCTTCCTCCTTCTTCTTCTTCTTCTTCATTCCCAACTTTAAAAAAAAAAAAAAAACCCCAACCAAAATCCCATAGCCATGAAAGAATCTCAAACCAACCCAAATCCCAGGATGGAGTCAAAGAAATCGATCCCACCTTACATGAAAGCCATTTCTGGGTCCCTCGGGGGTATCGTTGAAGCCTGCTGTTTGCAGCCGATCGATGTAATCAAAACCAGGTTGCAATTGGACAGGACGGGTAATTACAAGGGAATCATCCACTGTGGCACCACCGTGTCCCGTACGGAAGGGGTGCGGGCTCTTTGGAAAGGTTTGACTCCGTTCGCTACTCACCTGACGCTCAAGTACGCGCTGCGGATGGGCTCCAATGCGATGTTGCAGAGCGCGTTTAAGGACTCGGAGACTGGCAAGTTGAGTAACCGAGGAAGGGTTTTGGCTGGGTTCGGTGCTGGGGTTCTTGAGGCCCTTGTTATCGTCACGCCTTTTGAGGTTAGCCTCATTGTTTGGTTAACAATATCTAATTGTTTGCTGAACAGCTTGACTTTTTTCTGCTTAGTGGTTTTTGATTTGGGTTCTATTTATCTCTTTGAAAGTCAATTGAGGAGCTATTGGTTTATAAAGATTAGTCAACAATTTTCCTTTAATATTTGTTCTTCATTTTCGTTCCTTTTTTCTTGTCACGTTGTTTTGGAGGTCTGAAATGAGGCTTGAACCTATTCTTTCTGCAACTTTTCGATAGAATGTGCTGAGGGGTGGGGGGGGGGGGATTGAACTTGGGATTTTTTTTCCCCTTTGGATCTATAATAGATGTTTGCTTAGTAGATTTTGGATTTAATTAATTGTTGCACTTTGAATTTATACCTGGGTGTTTTCTTTTTGGACCAAAATATTGACTAAGGGGCGTCTTGGCGTGTATCTAATCATTAAACTGAGTAACCATATATGGATGATAATTTGTGCTATTTTGTGAAGTTCAACTGTCTCTGTGGTGAATTTTTCAGAGTTTCCTCTTACTTTTTTTTATTAATTCAAAAGGTAAATTGTGAGGTCAAGCCTGCGGCATTATCATGCTGCCATTAAGCTTGCTATCCATGTTTAATAAGGCTGTATAAAGGGGAAAAGCAGTTGGATTAATCTTGTTTGGACAATGATATTGGGATTTGATAGTGGGGTTTACTCTGTCAGAGGCAAGCAGAGAAAATGTTAGCTATTAATTTAGGCTTAATGGAGCATACATATAAATTCTTCAAGTCCCTTTTTTTTTTTTTTAATAAATTTTCTCTTCTCATTGAAAGGTTTAAATTGCTGGTTTAACCTGTGCAATTGATTACTATTGATTAAAGATCAAAAGTGCACAAGAGGTGTTTGGATAGTTGAGCTATGGAAGAAAATTCCTTATGACGTATCCAACTAAATACACTGACTCGAATGTAGGTTTCTTCCTTTTGAAATGGAAAGTATTCATATATCTTTGGAGAATGCATTGCCACATTATGATTAACAAGTTTTCAGTAATTGCATGCTGTCCTTTTTACATACCATGTAGGAGTGGTGAATGCCCACTCATGGTTTTAGCTTTTCAGTTCTTTGTTGCTCGGTTTCTATTGTTCCGTTTAGAAATTGTGATTTCTTGCACCTTATTATGTTGAGATTAGGATAAGGTTGCATTTTTAAGCCTTATTTACTTAGAAGTTTGGTCTGGTTTTTGATTGTCCAGGTGGTGAAAATTAGACTGCAGCAACAGAAAGGACTAAGTCCAGAGCTTCTAAAGTACAAAGGTCCTGTACATTGTGCTAGTACAATCATCCGGGAAGAAGGCCTCTTTGGGCTTTGGGCAGGAGCTGCCCCAACTGTTATGCGTAATGGGACCAACCAAGCTGCAATGTTTACAGCCAAGAATGCTTTTGATGTAATATTATGGAAGAAACATGAAGGCGATGGGAAAGTCCTCCAACCATGGCAGTCTATGATATCTGGGTTCCTTGCTGGAACAGCAGGTCCGGTATGTACTGGTCCCTTTGATGTTGTCAAAACTAGGCTGATGGCTCAAAGTCGAGATGGAGGTGAGTTGAAGTATAAAGGCATGATCCATGCTATCCGAACAATATATGCTGAAGAAGGACTTCGTGCTTTGTGGAAAGGACTACTACCTCGGCTCATGAGGATACCACCAGGCCAAGCTATAATGTGGGCTGTTGCTGATCAAATAACTGGTCTTTATGAGAGAAGATACCTTCATAGTGCAGCTTTATAGATTTGCATTTTTTTGCTTGTTCTGGTTCTCAATGCCATTGCAAGCATAAAGTCTTGGAAAATTCTGACATTTCTTCATGAGTTATTATAGATGATCATCACCAATCCTAGATAGTATTGCGTTGATCTTTTGCTACTTTTTCTAACCATTTTTTAGTGGGGGGAGAGGATTGAAAATTTTTCTCAGCTCTATTTGAAGTCATGCTGCAGTCAAAGAGCAAAATAAAGGTTTAGTTGACTGCTATTGGGTGCCTTGAAATAGAGCCTTAAGCTTGGTCACGCAAGTTGTGTCCAGATGAGTACTATGGCTATCAATTAGGAAGCGAAAATAATAGAAATGATGTGGCTGTCTGTTTCTCTAACTTTGACTAAAGAAAAGAAATTAGATTACCAGAACAAACTGAGATCTGTTTTTCTACCTTCCTATATTTTAATAAATGTTTGACTTTATTATTGTGTGATATTATTTTTTCCTCAGTTTGTTCAATTAAAATGTAGGTTAGTTTTGAGTCTTACATGATCGCGTTAAGCAATTAATTTTGTCAAGGTTGAAAGGAGATACACATCGGATCTTCACAAATCAATAATGGAACGGACATCAAGTGGTTGATATTATCCCCCAGGACCAGAACTTCTTGTTTCAGAAGGCGAATCTATCAAACTCGATCAACCATTAACAAGTAATCCTAATATGGGTGAATTTCGTCAAGGGATGCAGAAATAGTACTTCAAGATTCACTACTTGTCCAAGGCCTTTTGTTCTTCTTGGCATCTATTGTTTTTGCACAAATTTTTTTGGTTCTTAAAAAGAAACTATTAACTCTTTTACTTTCGAAATTCATTTTCTATATTGTTGCTTTAAAATGTCCTTGACTAAATGCACAAATAAACTTCTGAACTATTTTAAAAAATTAATTAAGCTCATATTCAGTTATTATTGTCAAATAAATTTTTTAATTTTTTATTTTGAATTAAATAAATTTTTTTCTTTTATTTTCTATGTCACATCATCTATGATTTGATAGATTGGCGTGTTATTTAGATGATGTCACTGTCATGTGGTAGATAATGTTACATAAAATTATTGATTAAGATATGTTTTTTTTTTTTTTTTTACTTATTCACATGTTTAAAAATGAATGATTAAAAATTTGAAAAAAAAAATTAAGGAAGAAACCAATTGCTTCAAATAAATCCTATTCCTTTCATAACATTAAATAGGGTTTTTAACCCAAAAAAACGATTAGATTAATTTTTAATTTTTCATTAATTATAAATTGAAAAAAAAACAAATGAAAAATTGCAGAGATGAGTATACTGGTCTCAAGAAGGGTAAGGAAAGCACTCCAGCAAAAGCAAAAGTGAAGGACTAGTTTCTCTGCAATTTTCATTTACGTTTTTCTTTTTTTCCAATTTAGAATTAATAAAAAGCTAAAAATTAACCTAATTGCTTTTTTTAATTAAAAACCCTATTCAATGTTACCAAAAGATTTATTTGAAGTAATTAGTTTTTTTTTTTAAATCTTTAATCAATAATTTTTAAACATGTGGACAAGTAAAAAAAAAAAAACATATCCTAAACAGTAATTTTATGCCACATCATCTATCATGTGGTAATAACGTCATCAAAATAAGACGTCAACCTACCACACGGCAAATGACATGGTATAAAAAGTATCAATTATTAATGAGATGGGTTAATTTGATTCAAAATGAAAGTTTAAGAGTTTATTTGAATATAATAAAAAGATAAAGACTTAATTAACATTTTTTTAAGATAGTTCAAGGGCTTATTTGGGTATTTAGCCAGTATCATTTATAAAATTGTGAAACTTCTTTCTATGTTATTAATACTAGTTTATATATTATATTTTTCACATTGATACAAGATTTAAACTGTATAATAAACATTCAATACTATAAGTGTCATATTTTATTTTTGTATTGTCAGATTCAATTTTCAAGTAGTTATACATAAATTGATTCCAATTCTAACAATAATCAAAGCATTATAAAGATGCTACAAAACAAGTTTATTTTATTTTTAGTGCATTATTTTAGTTGCCTCATACAAGTTGATTTCAATTGATAGATCCAAAATAAAATTTAGAAGAAAATCACATTATGAAAGTTACGCAATGTTTCTCTCCTAATCTTATACAAAAACAAAACAAAATAGACAAAAATAAAATTGAAAATAGTCAGATGATTATTTTTACTCTTTTTTTTAAAAAAAAAAACCATATGATTATTTTTACTGATGGCATATTGTTATTGTTGTTAATATTATTGCTAATGGAATTTTATTTCTCCTCTGGTCCAATAAGCAATTAATAATAAAGTACATTTTTGAACTACTAGAGAATATGCCTCCTGATTTTGGCTAAATATTAAAAAAATCCCTATTGACATTAATTGCTTCAAGGCTACTGATTTTTTCAGCTTTGTCTTGGTGATTTGGCCTTTGCTTTTGGACTGTTAGCAGCTTCATGGTGCTTTATTTCTAACTATTCTTTGTCATAATGTTTTCATCTTAGTGTTTTTTTATATTATTATTATTATTATTATTATCTTAATTTATCCTTTGATTTACTCTCCTCTGATTTCTTTAGTAGCTTTCTCTTTTTTTCTCTCTTCTCATTCATTTTCTTTTAGGAGCAAGGTCTTGTTATGCATCTGTGAAAGTTAATTATGTTATCTAATTGAAATTGATTTATTTTGACTTCACTGTTTCCTCATTTTCTTCTTTGATGCTTCTTGACATGCAACGATGGAGATTTTGGCTCTTCCTAGATGATGATCATGTTTTCTTAAAAAGAAAACTATTACAATTATCACTTCAAAGAGTTCTGCAAGGCACCAAACCAAGTATGTTATTCATCACAGGTGCAGAGATTATTGGAAATCCTGCCCAAGGAAATGATTAGAAGTTGATGACATTTTTGCTAATATAAGATGGGATTCTCTATGGTAGTTCTAGAGGCTTAGCATTCCCTAAGGTAGTTTTTGGCCTACTATATTTCTTTCACTCGGCCATCAACAGTTTAAGAAATCAGCATTATTAGTTTGTTAACCACCTATTTATGGGTTCAAACTTTGACTCAAGTCGGTCCAGTAGAGTAAGATTGAGACTTCACTCAAAATTTTCACTGCCCTCATAGCAAAGCATGGATACAGGGTACTCAACTAGTTTTAGATGAACACCATCAATCTTAGATTAGGCAACGGATTGGTCTTCTACTACTTTCTTTAACCATTTTTGAGTTTGGGAGAGGATTGAAAATTTTTCTAAGCTCTATCTTGCCATGTTTTAATCAATGACCAAGCTAAAAGTTTATAGTCGAGTGTTCTAGGTGCTTGGACATAGAGTCACATTTGTCAGCTTCCCTCTTACAAGTTTATGTCTAAATGAGTCTGTGGCACGTAGCAAAATGAACGAGAAGAGAAACTCTTCGCAAATCATGCATTACAATGTACAGAAGTTATACACCTTCAATCAATCACTAAATGACAATCATTAATAAATAAGAATAAAAAATTTTAAGTTTTTAAAAATTAAATATGAATCATTTGTAACATTTAATTGTATTAAAAATTTAATAATTTTTTGTCTCTAAACTCTCTTACTGACTAATAAGAATGCAAGAACAACAATGATTGCAATTCTACACACATGCCCATAAACCAAATGCTAGTCCTTGCATCTTCGCACCAGTGTCATGAACCACTTTACCACATGAAGTGGATTAAATTATCAAGGGGAGGTGAAATATCAGAATTACCGAGTATGTACCTTGATTTAGTCAAAAGCAGATCATCACTCGAAAGAAAATGCTTGTTAGAGAAAGCTAATTAAGGTTTGAACTTTGAAACACATTATGTAATATTTGCTTTGCAGTATACAACATAATCTCCAACAACTCTCTTGATAATTGCATCAGTTGTGCATACTTGAGGTTCATGAGCATGTCTTCACAACTCTAACAATTGTTGTTCTTGTATTACTATTTCTTAGATCTAAATTCTCTTTTCAGAGAGAGTTCAAAGAGAAAGAAAATTTTATCTTATTTTTTATATAATTAAATCTTATAACAATTATTGACATTTATTTTATGATGGACTTGATGAATTTTAATTTTGTTTATTGATGATATGTTATTTTGTAGTTGACTAATACATTGTTAGTATTTTTATTGCATTCAATCAAGTTCTTATATTTTTTTTGAGTCAAATAAACCTTTAGGACTAATAATTAACTAATTGTCATTAGTCAAAGTATCACTTGTCATTATGTATCCACATAACACTGACATGACATTGATGTAGAGGGTAAAAAATGCCACATAATCATGTTATTATGCTAAATTAGCATATCACGTTATTATCAATTACGATATATCAACATATCCCATCGTTATCAATTATGAAATGTTAGTATGCCACGTCAGCACCACGTAGTATAAAATGATAAATGACATTTTAACTAAGTCAATTATTAATCATAAGAATTTATTTGACTCAAAATAAAAGTACAAGGGTTTATAATTTGACTCAAAATAAAAATATAAGAGCTTGATTGAACGTAACAAAAATACAAGAGCTTATTTGAATTTGTTTTGAATAATTTAAGAGCTTTTTTAAGATATTATGCCTTCAAAAAACTCCTTTAGCTTTAGATTATCATCCAACCCAACAACCCCAAAAGTTTCCATAGACTTCATGACATGGTCTCATGCAAATTTAGTCTTACCATTGAATTGCTCAAATTTTGGACTAGAATAGTCCTTAGGGTATGGCTTAGAGGCCAAACTCAAACAAGCTTGGACTCGTGTTCTTTTGCTCTTTTAACTTCTAAAGCTTTTCTTTTGTAACAAAGCCTTGAGTAACAATTGAGGGATTGGCTATGATGAAGCTCCAATTACGATAGGGTTAGCTATGCTGAAAGTATTCTGTGTAATTCCACTTGTGTTAGCAACTAAGGGTGTAGCTCCTTCATTGGCATTTCTACTACCATTAGGATTTTCTTGTGAGTTTAGGAAGTTGTGGTTGTAAAGGATACAAGTTGGAGATGGTATCCATCATCTACTTATTGTTATCTTCCAATGCTTGCATATTTTCAGGGGCGGCTCAATAACCTCAAGAGATTAAAGCTAAATATTCAATTAAGGTTTTTTTTTTAATTAAGAAAATAAGAACTTTTTTTATTGAAATAGCTGGAGATCGTTAAATATATATTATTGTTAGTTGATTGAGAACAAGAGAAATAGTTGACAATTAATATCATTGTGGAAATTGAGAAGTGATAAAAAATTTAGATTTATTAGACATATAATTAGAGAATTGTGAAAATATGTCATTTTTTTAATTATTTGATTTTTACATGTTTTTAATGAGAAATGAAATAAATGGTTGAGAATTAAAAGTACGGTGAGAAGTGAGAAAAAATATATATTTATTAGACATGAGAGGATAGGTAAATATTTTATTAATTATTTTAATTTTTATATATTTTTAATATAAATTAATTATATTATTATTAAATTATGAGGCCATTTGAGGCCTAAAGCAAGGGCTTTGCTCACCTTACGCTAGAGCCGGCCCTGCACACCTTTTGTGAGGCTTAAAGTATCTTCATCAATTCTTGGATGTATGCAAGAATTGGAGCATCTTGGTTACCAGCAAAACTATCCATATTTTTTGGGAATGCAAGTGTTTTGGAAAAGATTTTTCCAAATGCAATCACTCCCTCAACAAAGTCACCAAAATGTAAAGAATATTCTTTTAGAAAAAGGAAAAGGTAATGTTGCAAACAAGTAAAACGAGATGTATTGACTGTAGTTGAGAGGAAGACTAGAGCAAACCTCTGAAGTGCCAAGTGCTATGGCAGGTGGCAGAACAAGATTTATTGAATAAAAAGTAGGGAAGAATAAGGGAAGAGATGGATGTCGAGAGAACATTGAGGTAAGAAAGGAGTGAAGAGAGAGAATGTCTAAACCTACCGAAAGGTCCTAAATGAATCACCAAAATCCTATATATAGGCCAAAAGACGCAATGGATGTTGAGATGAATATGGATAACAAGGCATTAAAGCCTTTTTTTTTTGGTGAACGTTAAGGTTACTAGGGTCATTGTGTGTTTCATGACAACACATTTAAAGTGTGCAACCTATTTTGAAAGAGGTAGGAAAGCACTCATGCATCAATGAAAAGTTTGAAAGAAGATTTCCTAACTATCTTCATAACTAAGTTATTAAATCAAATTTTTTAGAATATTTTAAGAGTGGAATTAACTTAAAATTCTTGTCACTCGTTTTGAGGTTATTTTCATGCAATAATGTAACTTTTCCACTTGTTTTGAGTTACTTTCATTGCTCTCCATTTGATATCGTTATTCCTTATAAAACATCTTACTAGTATTGAACAAATGCTATATTTGTAGTCAAAATCAAACACCTACAAGTATAAAAGGTTCATAGGAAATAAAAGAAAGAAAAAGTTAAAAAAAGCTAACTTCCTGTTTCTTCTCCAATCTTGCCATTTGTATCAGAATGCTTGTTTGTTGTTCCTCTGATGTTGTTTTGTTTTCGAGTTAGGTTCTTCTTTTTGTTTGACTCTTTTTTTTCCAAGGATTTTTTTCCTTGTGATCAATAATATCTTTTCTACTTTTCAAAAAAAAAAAAGCAATGAAAAAGAAGTGGTCGAATATGGAGCCGAAATGATCCCAATTCTTGCCATTTCCAGCTTCGTGGGTAGGGTTCAATCTGCGCTTTCAGGTCTTCCTTTCACTCCTATATTACGGATATCCACATGCATTCATTTACGTCTTTATCATGGTTATGGCTGCTGCTTAATAGGACTATTTAATGGTAGATATGAAATTAATAACTCTCAATGTCTTAACAAGTTTTTACATAATTTGAAGGTGTGGCTAGAAGATGCGGATGGCAAAAGATTGGTGCATATATCAATCTCGGAACATTCTATTTGGTGGGCGTTCTTGTTTCCATCATATTAGCTTTCATTTTCCACCTTAAAACAAATATAAATTGTTCATGGTTTTTCCTCTTTCTTGTGTTCTTTCTTTGGCTATAAAAAGCACGGTTGAAAATGTTGTAAGCAGGGGCTATGGTTAGGGATTACAGTCGCCCTTCTTCTACAAATGGTATTGTATCTTCTCATTACAGTAGGGACAGATTGGGAGAAAGAGGTAAAAGTCTACCTATTTTGGAGGGAGGGGGACTTCTTAATTTTCTCTTCATTTTACATTTCTCCCTCAATTCTAGTCTATGGGGTAATTCTACTCACTTCTCACTTCCCATCTAATCGCCATTATATTTAAATTTGGCTTCTTTTTACTTGGGCAAGCAAGGTTGCGAGCAGAGTCAACGCTGTGACACCTCAAGGCCCAGGCCTAGGCGAAAATGAGCAAATTAATCACATATAAATTCATTTTGACTAAGACAATGATGTTACTCTTTCAGCGGGTCGAGTTTAATTAATTCCCCTCTTCCATAAACTTTGTCCAAACGTAGAAAAGAGTTCGTCTCTTGACGATAAACATAAGAAAAAAAATTTAATCTGTTGTGAGGTTTAGATGAATCAGAATTACAATAAAAGAATATCAATATTATGTAATACAATTTTCAATATCTTTATAGAATTGATGAAAAATTTAAAGATAAATGAGTTACACTACTATAAGAATTCAAGAATAGTGGTGGTTAGAGAAATTTTGAAGCTCAAAGTGTATGATTTTGCCATGAGTAAGGGAGAATGAACAATCCATGGCAACAAGACAAGAGACTTTCCTTTTTTTTTTCTTCTGGGTGCCTGAAAGTCGAGACAAGCCACATATATATAGACCTGAATGAAGGTCACCTTCACGTCCTAAGACTTCGACCTGATGAAGGGTTACCAAAGTCAGGAGAATTGGAATTCTCGGAACTATAGAATTAGAAGTGTCTATGTTTCAGGTCAGGTAGGCTCAATTGAAACTTTTAAAATCCTGTTCAAGTTCTTTGGTTCATCCATTTTAAATTCATTAATTTAATTCTTTTCAATATACTTTAAAATTAAAATTATATCTCCAATTAGATCAGATTCGATTCATAAAAATCTTGTTCAGAAGGCGACACGAGTTAGACCAAGCTTGCTTTTAGTTTAGTCTATATAGAAAACATTATATATTAGAAATTGTAAAAGTTAGATAAATTAACAACTCATATAAATAAATTACAAATTTAAGTATATAAAAAAATTAACATATTTAATAATCTAATTGGCCCACTACTCACAAATAATAAATACTGATAAAATCATTATTTCTTATAGTCAAGCCAACATTTCTATTTCTCTTGTTGTTTTCCTTTTGTTTTCTTTTTTTTTTTTAGGAAAATATGAATACGGTAAGACTTAGTTGAAAATTGAGGTTGGCATTTGTTCATTGAATGCATCACCTAAGCATTTTGTCACAGACCTGGAACTTTAACCAAGATCCATGTGGTGTTGAGGGCTTGGGGCCTAAACAAGCCTAACTTAGAATATTAGGTAAATATGCAAAAGCAAAAATAACTGAATATTGAAAAAAATACTTTAGGAAAAAAATTGTATTATTTTCAAGACATAACAAATACATAAGATTCTACGCAAATAACCTATGAATACTAGAATGTTTGAATGCTAAAATATGACCACTTGGGCAATTGACTCTAATTTCCTTTGCCTAATGCCCTAGGATCCTATTTATAGTAGACTTTTCTTAATCTTAAAACAACTCTACTTCTAGTGTTTTAGTACAATTAGAGTATATTCTGCGACTAGTCTAAAGTCCTAGTGTAAGTAAAATAAATAATAGTTATACATAAGAATTCTATCCCAAAGAAACTACCCTATTTGAGCAATACTCTTGAAGTTGGGCTCCCTTTCCAATCTTCCCTGCACACAGCCCATAGTCTTATGAGACTAGGTGGCATGGTGTATTTGTGACCCATTTGTTGTTGATGGGCCCACAATCGATAATGGCCTAGGGCTGATTTATGGCCGTAAGAGGTGTGTAGCACTTGTTTGTGCTGTTATCTCGACTAGTCTTGCAAGCTGTGCATGTCAAGATTCTGCGAACCGTGACATTCTCCCCCACTCGATCTAGGCAACGTTTTTATTTCCTCATGGCTTCCCTACACTACAAATCTTGAATGGGTTCCCCCGATAATTATGGGTGTGATTGAGGCAGCCCTCATTGGTTGTCTCTAAAACACCTCCAAGTCGGAGCATGTTTCGTCGTGTGGATGTCTAGCTCGTGTTGGCCATTAACATCCAAGTACACGGCTCCCATGAGCACGGTGTCTCCATCTACAGCACACATAGGACATGAAGAGTTTGAGCTTGGCGTTGGATCGTCAATCCATTGTTAAAACTTCATTGGTCAAATCAACTAGTTTCGAAGTCATAAGACATTAAATGCAATAAATTTTTAATAGTCTAATATACATGATCACAATTAATAAGATTAATAATCAACTTGAATATTCAATGCGCTCAACAATTAACTACATTTGTTATTTAAATGGTAATTCTTACTTCTTCCTCATTCACAAATATCTCATTTTTTATTATATCTCGGCAAAAAAACTTAATTCCTAATATTAAAAACCAAGATAATGATCTTTTCAATGAAAAAAATATAAATATATTTAAATAAATAATTAACCCAAATTCCATATGTACATATATATGATATAGGATTCATGAATTGCTTTAAATATCTACCTTAATTTTTTTTTTCTTTTGACAATCGAAAGTCTTAATTATAACCAAGTTTAATCATTTCAAAAAGCGTCTATCAATAAACTTTTTAATTTTTAGCTTCAGTTTTTCAGCTTTTACTTTTGGATATTATTAACTGTGCAAATTAAGCAAAAATTTTGAGCAACTCACTACTAAAGCCAACAGAAGCAAAAAAAAATCCAAAAAATAAAATCACTGTCGACCCCTTAGTTGTTGGAATACTAGATGTAATAGTGCAATTATTAAACATTGGACGAAAGGACCGCTTTAACATATATTGATACTGACTATTTAAACTCTTTGCTAGATGAAAATCTACCAAAATTTTATTAAATTCAACATCGACATCTCCTATATCCCTTACTTGCTTAAGTGCTTTTTTCTCTTTTTTCAAATTTTCATGTTAAATTAAACTAATGGGGTTGTTATCAATGCAAAATGAGAAGATGAACAAAAACAAAGCTAGAACACACAAGCATCATGTCAAAACAACTCACTCATTTCCACAACGGCTTATACATAGTTGTCCTAAGATGTTGGCTACTAATGTGCCTAAATATTTAGTAAAAGAATGAAAAACAAATATACGATCTTAACTTAATGTGTAAGAAAACTCTAGTATGTATAGAGGAATGGCCTTATTACACAAGCTAAAAAGGAGAAATGAAAAGAAAGTAAAAAGGAGAAAAAAAGAAAAAAAAAACTTAAGTTAATGAATTTCTTATTTCGTGCATATTATGTGTTTATATATATTTGCTATCTTAACATAATTTTTTCTTTTTTAAGACATTAAATTTAATAAATTTTTAACAATCTAACAAACGTGTTTACAATTAATGAAATCAACAATCAACTTGGATATCCAGTGCACTTAACAATGAACTACATTTATTAATTAAATGTTAATTCTTACTTTTTCTTCATTTACAAGTATCTCATTTTCTATTATATCTCAGTGAATAACTTAATTCTTAATATCAGAAACCAAGATAATGATATCTTTAATTAAAAAAATATAAATATGTGAATGTCCATTATATTATGACTCAAGAAGTGCAGACCAAGTCAAACAACCTAAAAGGTAAGATATAAGAAATGTAATATGATTTGAACTCTTAGATAGAATTAGATTAGGATTATGATTCAAGAGGTTGTTAGCCTATAAATAGACCCGTTCACTTCATTTGTAAAGATACAATTCAATAAAGATCTCTTTTCTCCCCCTAAACACTTTCTTTCTTCTCTTTAATTATTCTTTCAAGTTATCTTTATTTGTTCTTTTAAAATTTATTTCATAACAAAATATATTTAAATAAATAATTAACTTTAATTCCATTTGTACATATATATAAGATTGAATTAATAAATTACTTTAAATATTTACTTTAAAATATTTTTTATTCTTTTCACAATCAAAAGTCTCAATTATATCCAAGTTTAATATTTCAAGAAATATCAAGAAACTTTTTAACTTTCAGCTTCAGTTTTTCAGCTTTTAATTTCATATATTGGGAACTGTGCAAATTGAGTAAAATTTAAAACAACTCACTAGTAAAGCCAATAAAAACAAAAAAAAAAGTCCAAAAAATAAAGTAACTATCAACCCTCATTTTTTGAAATATTAGATGCAATAATGCAATTATTAAAAGTTGGACGAAATGACCGCTTTACTATGTATTGGTGCTGACTCTTTAAACTTTTTGTTAAACCAAAATCCGTAAAGATTTTGGTAAATTCAGCATCAGCATCTCCTATATCCTTAACATTCTTAAATCATTCTTTCCCTTTTCTCAAATTTCATATTAAACTAAACTAATAATGTGTTATCAATGCAAAACAAGAAAATGAATAAAAACAAATCTGAAACACTTAAACATCCTATCAAAACAGCCCACCAATCTCCATAAACGCTCATAAATAGTTGTTCTAAAGTGTTGGCTATTAATGTCTCTAAATAATTAGCAAATGAATGAAAAATAACATACAATCTTGATTTAATGAGTCAAGAAACTCTAGTATGTATAGAGGATGACCTAATTACAGAAGCCAAAAAGGAGAAAATGAAAAAAAAAAGTAAAATGGAGAAGAAAAGAAAAATAAGACAAACTTAAATTGATGAATTGCTTATTCCGTGCATATTATGTGCTTATATATATTTACTATCTTAACATAGTTTTTCTTTTTAAAAAAAATATAAAATATAATAAATTTTTAACAATCTGACATACATGATCACAATTAATAAAATTAATAATCAACTTAACATTCAGTGCTCTTAATAATTAACTACATTTATTATTTAAATGGTAATTCTTTTTTCTTATTCATTCAACATAATAATTTCTTCAAAAAACTCATTTTTTATTATATATCGGCAAAAAACTCAATTCCTAATAGTAAAAATCAAGATAATAATTTCTTCAATTAAAAAACATAAATATATTTAAATAAATAATTAACCTAAATTCCATATATATGATATACGATTCATGAATTGTTTTAAATATCTATTTTAAATTTTTTTTCTTTTAACAATCGAAAGTCTTAATTATAACCAAGTCTAACCATTTCAAAAAAACGTCTACTAAGAAACTTTTTTAATTTTCAGATTCAGTTTTTCAGCTTTTACTTTTGGATATTAGTAATTGTGCAAATTTACCAGAAATTTTGGAAAACTCATTACTAAAACCAATAGACACAAAAAAAATCAAAAAAATAAAATCACTGTCGACTCCCTACTTGTTTGAATATTAGATGCAATAGTACAATTATTAAACGTTGGACGAAATGACTGTTTTAACATATATTGATACTAATTATTTAAACTCTCTGCTAGACCAAAATCTACCAAGATTTTATTAAATTTAGCATCAACATCTCCTATATCCTTAACTTTCTTAATTACTTTTTTCCCTTTTCTCAAATTTTCATGCTAAATTAAACTAATGAAGTTGTTATTAATGCAAAACGAAAAGATGAATAAAAACAAAACTGGAATACTCAAGCATCGTATGAAAACAACCTACTCATTTTCATAACGACTTATAAATAGTTGTCCCAAAATATTAGCTACTAATATACCTAAATATTTAGTAAAGGAATGAAAAATAAACATACAATCTTAACTTAATGTGGAAGGAAACTCTAGTATATATAGAGGAATGGCCTTATTACCTAAGCCAAAAAGGAAAAAATGAAAACAAAGTAAAAAGGAGAAGAAAAGAAAGATAAAACAAACTTAAGTTAATAAATTTCTTATTTTGTGCATATTATGTGCTTGTATATATATATTTGCTATCTTAACATAATTTTTTCTTTTTTTAAAACATTAAATTTAATACATTTTTAATAATCTGACAAACGTGTTTACAATTGATGAAATCACTACTGATCCTTTAGTTGTTGGAATACTAGATGCAATATTATAATTATTAAAAGTTGGATGAAAGGACCACTTTTAAACGTTGGACAAAATGACCGATTTAGTATGTATTGGTATTGACTCTTTAAACTCTTTGCTAGACCAAAATTCACAAAGATTTTGTTAAATTCAGCACCAACATCTCCTATATTCCTAACTTTTCTTAAATCCTTCTTTTTCTTTACTCAAATTTCCATATCAAATTAAACTAATGGGGTTGTTATCAATACAAACAAGAAGATAAACAAAAACAAAGCTGGAACACTCAAGCATAATATCAAAACAAACCACTAATTTTCATAACAGCTTATAAATAGTTGTCCTAAGATGTTGGCTATTAATGTCCATAAATAATAAGTAAATGAATGAAAAATAAATATACGATCTTGACTTAATGAGTCAGAAAACTCTAGTATGTATAAAGGAATAACCTTATTGCATAAGCCAAAAAGGAGAAAATGAAAAAAAAATTAAGTTAACGAATTGCTTATTTCGTGCATATTATGTGCTTATATATATTTACTATCTTAACATAAGTTTTTCTTTTTTTAATACATTAAATATAATAAATTTTTAACAATCTAACAGAAATGTTCAAAATTAATAAGATCAACAATCAACTTTGATATCCGCTGCGCTGAACAATTAACTATATTCATTAATTAAATATTAAGTCTTATATTCATTAATTAAATAATAATTCTTACTTTTTATTCATTTACAAATATCTCATTTTCTATTATATCTTAGTAAATAATTGAATTCCTAATACTAGAAATCAAGATAATGATCTTTTCAATTAAAAAAATATAAATATATTTAAATAAATAATTAATCCAAATTCAATTTGTACGTATATATAAGATAGGATTGATAAATTAGTTTAAATATACACTTTAAAATATTTTTTTATTCTTTTCACAATTAAAAGTCTTAATTATAAACAAATTTAATCATTTGAAGAAGCGTTAAGAAATTTTTTAAATTTCAGCATTAATTTTTCAGCTTTTATTTTTAGATATTAGTAATTGTGCAAATTTAGCAGAAATTTAAGAGAACTCACTACTAAAGCCAATAGACAAACAAAAAGTCCAAAAAATAAAAGCTTACTAGTTGTTGAAATATTATATGCAATAATGCAATTATTAAAAATTGGACGAAATGATGGTTTTACTATGTATTGGTATTGACTCTTTAAATTCTTTAATAAATCAATATCCACAAAGATTTTGTTAAATTCAGCATCAACATCTCTTACATCCCTAACTCTCTTAAATGGTTTTTTCCTTTTTCTTAAATTTCCATATTAAACTAAACTAATAAGGATGTTATCAATGCAAAACGAGATGATGTACAAAAATAAAGCTGAAACACTCAAACATCCTATCAAAACAACCGACCAATCTCCATAACGGCTCATAAATAGTTGTTTTAAGATGTTGGCTACTAAAGTCCCTAAATAATTAGCAAAAGAATAAAAAACAAACATACGATCTTGACTTAATGTGTCAGGAAACTCTAGTATGTATAGAGTATGACCTAACAACCAAAGTTAAAAAGGAGAAAATGAACAGAAAGTAAAAAAAAAGAAAAATAAGGCAAACTTAATTTGATGAATTGCTTATTTCGTGTATATTATGTGCTTATATATATTTACTATCTTAACATAGTTTTTTCTCTTTTTTTTAAGACATTAAATATAATAAATTTTTAGCAATTTGACAGGCGTGATCACAATGAATGAGATTAACAATCAACTTGTATATCTAGTGCATTTAACAATTAATTACATTCGTTGATTAAATGGTAATTCTTACGTTTTCTTCATGCACGACTATCTTATTTTATATTATATGTCGGTAAAAAACTTAATTCCTAATATTAAAAACCAAGATAATGATTTCTTCAATTTAAAAAATAGAAATATATTTAAATAAATAATTAATCCAAATTCCGTGTGCATGTATATATGACATATGATTGATGAATTGCTTTAAATATTTATCGTAACAAATTTTTTTCTTCTTTTGACAATCGAAAGTCTTAATTTTAACCAAGTTTAATCATTTTAAGAAGCATCCACAAAGAAACTTTTTAACTTTTAACTTTAGTTTTTCAACCTTTACTTTTGGATATTGATAACTGTGTAAAATAGCTTGAAACAATGTTACTTGAAACGTATTAGTAGATACAAAAACAATTAGAAACAAAAATATGCCAAATTCCATTCTCTTTTTTTAGGTATTTTAATTGATATAATAAAATCTAATCAAAGAAACAGAGAATTAAAAGAGAGTAAAAAGAAGAAGAAAAGGGAAATAAGATAAATTTAAATTTATGAATTATTTATTTTGTGCATATTTTGTGTGTGTGTGTATATATATATATATATAAGATAATAAATTGTTAGATATCTATTTAGCATAGTTTTTCTTTCTTTTAGACATAAAATGCAATAAATTTTAAGGGATCTAGACATGATCACAATAAATGAGATCAAAAATCAACTTGGATATTTTTATCAATACATAGGTATAAGCATAACGATTAACTACATCCATTGGGTCAATGATAATCCTTTTTCGTTCACGAACATTTCATTTTCTATTATATCTCGATGAATAACTCAATTCTATTATATCCTGATGAATAACCCGATTCCTCATATTAAAAACCAATATGAAACAAACATAAGTTGATAAATTGCTTATTTTATGTATATATATATATATATATAGTTCAATCAATGATTTAACACGAAACCAACATAAAAAAGACTTAAGTTGGAAGTCGAAGAAGAAATCAGTGGTAGCCAGAAGATCAGCTGAGGCAAAATATCGTTCAATGGCCTTGACATGTTGTGAAATCATGTGGTTGAAGCATCCATTGTCAGACTTTGGAGTTAATCATGAAGATGCATTAGTACTTTATTCTAAAAATCTAGTAAAAATCTAGTCTTTCATGAGAGAGCTAAGCACATCAAAATGGATTACTAGTAGTCATAATTAAACCAGTGCATATCTCCACCAATTTTCAATTGACTGACATGTTCACCAAAGCTTTGCAACCAAGACAGTTTCATAATTTTTTAAGCAAGATGAATGTTCACAATGTTCAGACTTCCTCTGGGAAGTATTGGATGGGTTGAAGCTGAATAAACCTAGATTCTATGTGAATTGGTATGTATCATCCTGAAGAACATCATATTAAAGATAATCCAGGTTGAAGAAGAAAGAAGCAAGCTTGAGAATAAAGGTGCACTGAACACACCGTTTCAATAAAGCCAAGAAGAAATGGCTTAAGAAATCGAATGCATCGTTTCATTATTTATAATTGCTTTTAAAATTCTATTAAATTAGTTAAACTGTAATCATATCATATTCCCTCTCTTACTATACTTTAAACTCCTGTATATATTGCTCTTTACTAAGCCCTGATTCAATGAGAAATTCTCGACTCTTTCTCAGTCTGTCTGCGCTTTTCATTTTTATTCTTTCATATTCACTATTTGTCAAATCATTAAAATTAGTTTGATATCTACTAATCATTTCAATAACAAAACAAGTGTTTAGTCAAGTGCACATCATGGTGTACATTAGGGAACAATTAAATTGGCATAAGCAACTTTATTGGTTCGCTTCTTCTTTTCTTCTATTTTAGGACATTGATCAACATTAAGAATTTGACCCCTTCCCACTGAAGTGTCTGTAAGTTTTGTATCTTGTAATTGGAAGCGTTCTAAGTTTCTACAAATATGTCTTTTAAGACCTACTTAACAGTGTCTATCATAGACCTATTTATATTAATTAGAGTACCCAATGGCCATATCTCTTTAACTGCAAAGCTTATTTCAGATGAATGGCCGTCTAGTTTTGACTGTCAGCCTAATAATTGACTCTGAACATTCTCAGGCCTCCTGCAACTTGATGCCTCTGATAAACCAGGAGCACTGGGCTGAGGCTTTTGAAACCGAAATAAACCCCCAGCCACATGCCCATGTCCACGTTATCTAATCAACTACCATATGACAAAATAACAGTTGATATTGTTCACTCATCTCAAAATTAAAGTAACACAAGATATATTAAAATCTGCACTCTTCACCCAGAGCAAAAGTACACTATATAACAAATAGTAGAAATTAAATTTCATTTTGCATCAACCAGAACCATCATCAAGCTGTTCTCAAGCAACAAATATTCCTTTTCTTCTTTTCTTTCTTCTCTTTGTTGGATAAAGGTTTTTCCCACTTGTCTTGTTATAGGGAGAACAAACTTGTATTCAAAATTTTTCCTCTGAAAAAAATTTTAATACAGATTTCATCTAATGGTTAATAGGAGCCACTTTTCTCTCTTTCCTTTACAGTTATTTTGAGAGCCGAAGAGAATCCTCTGAAAAATAATCATCTTCAGCTTCAATGGTAACTGCTTCCTTGCGATATCAAGGCAGGAGGACGCCTACCAATAAAAACCCCAATTGCTGATAAAGAAAATGGAAAAGAAGACTGCCCAGAGTGATTAACAAAATCTTCGAGGAGCCTAAATACAGCTCATAAATATTGCCGCAGCCAAAACACATCACCACAAAAGATGCTTGGATACGAATATGTAGGTTTTTCTTATTCATTGTGTTGGAATTCAAGATCAAGTTTCCTCTTCAAGTGAGATCTATCAGCACTGCATAAGAACAGTTAAAAAATCAACTCGATATTTTCTTTTTCTTGTTTTCAAGTGCAACAAGACTTATTTATAACAAACCTCATATATTCTAACATATGTAACTTCACAAGTGGATGCTAAAAACTTTCTTCCCACTCCCCCATCTTTTTACCTTTCCCACCCTAACGAAGAAGAAGAAAAAGGAACCAGGAAGACACTAAATTTCATCTTGGACACGCTTTATAAAGAATCCAATCTAGATATAGCATGTCAAGTGGCAATGACTAAAACCATCACAACTTTAAAATTCAACAATCATCTAAAATGAGAAGATGCTGATCACAAGCACACCCATATCAGACGGTCAAACCAAAGAAATAGTATCTTCGATTAGATCTTTTAAGGTAATATATTTTCATTTCAAAGCTTTATTATCTTATACATTTGGAATGATCATTTGGAATATTTAGCTTGAATTTCTGCAATGTCGCAAATGATCATAACTCGTACCTAATAATCTAATATGATAATGCCTCCTTGTAGAACAGAATTCAAAATAAATTTCCAAAATGAACAGAAGGGAAAGAGAAATGGCGAACATTCAATGTTTGGTTAATTCTAATAAGAGCTTAAAAGGAATGATATAGGGAATTAGAGAAAGTTTAACAAAGAAGTCATAAAATTTAAACACAACCAAATTCTGTCAAATAAATATTTCAATTGATTTACTATATTAAATATGACATCGAAAGACTTTAAATAAACTCCCCACCCTTGAGCACTGTCTTCTTCCATACCTACCTCTACCCCAAATCAGAAAAATGATAATTCCAACGATAAAAGTCACGGCTTGTCCAACTCTAAGTGGGGACATGTACAATAAATAATCTAGTGAGCATAATTATGCACCAAAAAAATATGCCAAAAAGAACAAATTTCTTATATAATGGTAACACAAGAATAAAAATAGGTGCAATACCAATACAAATACAAAGACAAAGACCCCATAAAGATGACAAGTGAACAGGTAAATGACAAAGTAGAGGTCCCAACTAAATCCAGTAATGCACATCCAAGCAATCCAACACCCCTGCTAATCCACACCCCTAAAGATCATACTCCTTGTACTAGATTGTCTAGATCGAGACTTGAAACGGCAGATACACCAAAGCACAATTCTAAATTTTCTTGATTGTACACAACATGAACCCAAGTCAGGAAAATTTAATGATGTGTACATAAAAATTAACTACAATAATTTTAGGGAAAAAAACAGAAAGAAAAATCTATCACATGCAACTGTGCAACATTGATTTGCAAACTTATTAATTATTTATATTTGGACCCTAGGACTCAATTAACCTTTAGATATTTTGAATATGGGCAAGATTTACCAGAAACACCAGATTAACTGTACGTTTTAAGTTGATATTGACAAGGACTAATGCCGTTTACTTGAGCCTCATTACCTTGTGTTTATTCTAGTAGTAAATGAGAGAGTTAATTCAACAATGATACAGGATCAGTCAAATACAATATAGAATATGGGGAATCTTCAAAACTTACAATACAGCAAGAAAGGGATTTGCTAATTAATTATTCCATTTTCCTTAATACCTTCCCTTGGACAATATCTTACAATCAGAAATTTCAAAAAGATTGTTGTAAAAACAAAAGTAGAAACTTTTCTAAAACCTACTCGAATGCCATTTAAGAATCTTGCTCTTATTTCTTAACTATATATAAAAAGTTATATGTTAAGATTCAACAAGTCCATATAACATATTTAGAAGTGTCTGAGAAGTACTAGATATGCCTTCAAAGGTTCTACATTCATTCATAAAAATTTCGATCATGAATGTATCAATGCAGTGTGACTATCTTATCCGATACGAAGGCATTTGTTACAACCAGCTTATTGTAATATCTAGCAAATTGAAGTACAAGAAGACTATTCTTGGCACCTTTTGCAAGCATTGTTTGATGAAAACAAAGTCATTGTAAAGTATACTCTCATATAATTGGGACTAGCATGAAAGATTAAGTAAGATGCATCATTTTATTATTTATATAGATATCATAGTAATAGTGGGTAGTTATAATCTCCCCATTTATCATCATAATCATTACAAAAAGAGGACAATAACAAATATGTCCATTTCAGAATATTCTCATGTATAAAATTATAACCGTTTAGGCATAACCAAATAATAGCAAATATGTAAATAAACAAATCAAATTTGAAACTCAAAAGTTAAAATTAGCAAGCCCTCCATCATGGTGACAGCTCCCTTCCATTGAATTTTACATCCAATAATTTTCAGTACATGTTTGGAAGAATGCCACTTGGTCTTTTAATTTTAAATGGTATAAGATTGCACTACAGTTTTGAAACTGTCAACTAGTGCACTATTAATGTGAACTGTCATTACATCCGCAAAGATGAGCACCACTGGTTCTTTTTTTTTTTTAAGACAAAATTAGTATTAATATTACATCCTTGATGGTGCAAAAAGTAACAGATCACTACTTGCCTTTCGATAATGGAAAATGTATAATTATGTTTGACATAGACAAATGAAAATTTTAATTAATCTTCTTATATGAAAGTAAATATGCTCTTCATAGATGCTGCAAATATTCTTTAACAAAAGTTTTATTGGATAGATTAAATGGTTAGAATTTAGTGTTGCACCATTTCAAAGCAATTGAACTCCAAACTTGAAAAAGAAAACAAAAGCCTCTTAATCTAACCCTAAGAAACCCCATTAATCCAACATCTTGAGTACCATAAAAACCCAAATTTTACAATAACCCTCATTTGGAATTATAGAAAATGCTTTGTCTGCATAAAAGAGCATGGCACAAAATGCTTGAATCAAAATAACAACTCCAATCAGAAATTTTTCAGAGAAAACCAAAGAGTTTTTTCCAAAGATTAAGAGGATTGTTGCCAATAAATTTAAAAATAAGCCAAGATGATTGTTACAAGTAAGATTCAATTTTAAGAAGAGTGGAAAAGAATCTTCAAGTCCAAACCCATTGCATCATACTAAAAGCCCCTAAATTTCACCAAAATCAACACAACGAACTTGAAAAAGAACACAATGATATAGTAGAAGCTGCTGTTGGTAGGGTTGACGAATGTAGATCAATGATACACTAAGCAAGGAAAATATAAGTGATTTTATGAAGGAGACAGGGAGAGAAAGAATTGAGCTGTATATAAGAAGGTGCAGAGGTAGAAGTATAATTAACAAGCCAGATGAACTGTTGAAGTAACTTTCAATGGGTTAAAAGATAAATGTTCAAGCAGAAGCAGCAGTTAACAAATTCGCTACGAAATATACCAGTCAACAGACATATAGTCTTTTTAAGGAATTTCTACTGTTCAAAGGAAAAAGACCACGTGGCATTCATCCAAACAGGTATTGAAAATTACTGGATACAAAATTCAATGGAGGGGAGCCAAACCCCTGGCAAATGACCCATAGAGTTTAATGCATCATGTTCTTCTAAGCCTGTTGCCTACTAAACCAAAAAAATAAAAAAGAGTACAAACCATTTGTTTAAGACTGTTAATCCATCCTCAAAAGGCCTACTTTATTCCCTCCACAAGATCCAAAACTAAGAGGGGTTTTCTCCACCTTTACTGTACACCTTACCTAGCTCACAATATTTCACATGAAGCCACCACAACTCAAGGAGACGCTGAGCATTGCATAAGCAAGGGATAAAAGCAGTCATAAGAGAAACTTAAAAGAAGATTATGAACCAATTTGGCTCTACCCTTAAACAAAAACACCTATTTCAAAGAAAAATTCTCTTATGAAGGTTACGAATGGTCAAATTCTTCTCAAGATGCTTCCCACAAAAAGATGGCTACCTTGATTGGGCTTTTGTCTTCTAAACAACTTGCAGGAAAACTTTCAAACCCTTGCATTGAGCTTTCCTTCTTTAATTCCTTCTAGAAAGATTTTACCCCAATAAAAAGGTGACAGCTTCGAGAAAAATTTCACTACAAAGTTGAGCCTACCTTGGAAAGTACTTCTCTTTAGAAATTTACATAATTGAGAGCTTGAAGTTTTCTCCAACTTGTTCACTTGTTTAAGAAGAAGGTTTGGACTATTGATCGAGAGGATAGCCCTAGATGATGACTTAACCCCTTAGAGGCTTGATCCATGCTCAACCTATTTCGACAGGCCAACACCAAGCTCATCCTAAAACTATCCATTATAGTATTGATACAAGGTTTAAAAATCCATTCTCAAGTTGTACCACTACATGTTGCAGATTTGAATCACTTCAAATGCTTTTGAGGAAATTATAAAGAATGAAAAACCATTATGGAATGACCAAAAGAGGTATTGCCTTACCTATTAATTGTAGGTCTACTCAGAGGTTTTGAGCCAAAGATTGAAAAATCTATTGACATTGGCACCTGTTCATTCTTTCCTGCAATGTCACCAACTGCCTGTCTCTCACCAACACGGTCATCAACCTTCTCAGCTTGGTCAGAATTACCTTCAAACCTATCACGATCCGGCATTACTCTCCTTGACTTTCGTGGGGGAGAAAGAACAGTGGGACCCTCCTGGGGATTATAATCTGACACTCGCGATTTAGGATTAGGCCTAGGGAGCTTAGGCGGATCTGTAGGTGGAGGTGCAGATGAAAAATACCTGAAAAACAATACAAACATGAGAGAAAAGGACCAAACAATCTCTATAGATTTCTAATTGAAAGGTTCAATCACCTGTGCTCTAACGCTTGCTGCACGGAAATCCTCACTTTTGGGTCATAAGTGAACATTTTTGATAAAAGATCTAGAGCATCATCACTGGCCATTGGAAACAACGAACGCAAAGGAGGTGCAGGAACATATTGGTATTCTACATAATCAGGAAGGTAGACCATATCTGGCCATTGAGAAGACGTTGGTGTCCCAAAAGCTGCAAAGATCTTTCCTAATTGATCAATGTCACTGGTGCCCTGTCAAATGTTAAATGTTGAACCAATGAAAATAAGAAAATATACCAGGAATGACACTTCATATTGAGGACACATAGGTACATAATTTAAAGGGCAAAGCTAAAAAGGACAAACCACGTATGAGCTTGTCAAAATGACTACCTAACTAACATTTTCACATATAGGATGATAATAAAGTTCATATAATGGCAAATATTTGTCAGCAATCTCAATGACCTACAAATTGAATATTGCTCATAATCCAGTGCAACAAAAAGTTATAGTCTACCACTTTAACATTTCAAAGGGGGAAAGGGCATCTCTAAGATAAGCTTAGCATAAATCAATCAGAAAACAATAAAAGGTACCAGAACTATGCAAACAAGAAGATTACTTATGGACATTCAAGAGTTCAACTTAGAAAAAGCTTTCACTGCTTATTCTAGCAGTAAGCAGCTCAAAGCATTCTTAGAGTTCTATTTAGAAAAATCTTTCAAAGTTTACTCATAATTGTAACATTCTGATGTAGAACGACTATGCTAAAACTCAAAACACTCAAGAAATAATGAGAATTCTGAAGGAAATTGTCAAATGTCTCAAGAATTCAAATCTTAATTATCTGATATCACAATATCTTATTCACATCTGTAAGATATTTTGATGTAGAACAAGTATTCTAAAACTCAATACTCAAGAAATAATCTGAATTCTCAACAAAATTGTCAAATATCTCAATAATTCAAATCTTAAATATCTGAAATCTCAACATCTCACTAATTTATAAATCAAACCTCCCTGAAACTAAAATAGCATACGTATTTATAACTAAACTCAAAACCCTAATAAAATGAAAAATACCAAATATAACTCTAAAACCCTAATACTTTTAAAAGAAGTAAAATACTAATTAGTATAAAATAATCTAAAATAGCCAAAAATAATTGTAAAGACTACAATCAAATCAATAAAGTATCAAATGAAGTCCATGATAACTTTATCCCTCAACTAGCATATTTCCATCATCCATCACATTCAATTTCTTAGAAAAAGAAAATTTTTTCCATAACAATATTCATGTTAACTTCACATAAACGGTCGTAAAGAACTACAATCATCATATTCGGAGATAAAGTTACGATCGAGTTACGGCACAAGAAACAGTGAGAAATGTGCAACATAGTGAATGAGGCATCTCACAAGCTAGGTCAGAGATGTCATATTGTTGCACCCCATGTAGGACCAAGGATTATGCTTTGTAAAACTAAAACCAAATGCTTATCATAAATAGCCAAGCTACCAACAATCAGCATTAAAATGGCATCAATTAATCATCTATAAGCTTTGATTTGGTAAACCAAACATGCAAAATCCAGTCTGAACATGAATTTCATCACAATGATTTACTTTTTCTTTAAAAATTTGTAACATATCATTGGCAGCCCAAAAATAGACTGCATTATCTTTTATCTGCTGGAGACATGCAGTTCAATACAGCATTGTTCAGGGGTTAATATGAACCTATTCTCATGTGATTCTTTTCCAATAATACCATGAATAAGCATGACAAAGTGAACAAGTGAACATTCTCAACCAAAAAGAGAACAAAGTCACCTACAGTTGAATAAAAACCCAATAAGAAAACAAACACTTACAGGTGACTATGTTATAGCATTTTTAGTAAGAAATCACTATGGTTAAAACTTAATGATGGTGAGGATAGTTTAAACAAAGCAATATTATGAAAGCAGAAAGCTGAAAATGAGATCCAATCATCACAACATTATTTTAGATACATAAAAAAAAAAAAAGCTACATAGAATACAGCAGGAATATAAAAACTGCAAAATGTAACTTGAAGAACCAAAAGACAATTATGCAAGTATCAAAACAAGATAAATCTAACTCTGAAGAACTCTTAACTACGACAAGCTAGGTTCACCTGCAGAAATGGTCGTCGTAGGAGAAGTTCAGCAAATATACAGGCAGCTGCCCAAACATCCACACCAGAACCATATTGCTTGGTACCAAAAAGTAACTCAGGAGCTCTGTACCATCGAGCAAACACCTATACAATTCCATGGACTTATCAAGTAAGCTGAATCCAATATGATGGATAAACTTACAGCTTTCAATTAAATTGAGAAAAGCAACACAGAAAACAACAATCCAGAACCAACTGCATAACAATACAATTTTTCAAAGAAAGGTCCAATAGATGTGCAAATATTCAAGAAAACAGGTCCCTAAATCAAAAAATAATTCCAAGGAGCATAAAGAAAGCAATATATAGATTGGAAAACAAATTATTTGATGTCATAGTGTCTCTCCATGAAATCTACTATATTTTGCGTGTTTGCTTTAATATACTACAGTAACAACATCAATGACTAAAACAAAAAATACAATGAAATGATGGATATAAATATTACCATGGCATTATCAATAGGTTATAAGGCAGAATATCAATGGATATTTACTTGGAAACAGAATGAATATTTAGTGTACAAGACCAAGTGGCAGCTTAACTAATCAAGCCAAATTGTTGAAAACTAGAAGTTAACGTAAACAACAACAAATATAAACCCCGTTCTAAAATTTTCCCACAAAAACATAATGATTCCAAAAAGGGAATTTTGGCTGTGCGGATCAACTCAGTACACTTACAGGTTAGCAAGTTAGCACCGACACTTGGTAATCTTATTCCTACCAAAAAATACTACTTCAAGATATAACAGAAATCCTATAAAATTATGGAGGATGAAAGGAAGATTTTACTCAAAGCACAAATTAGTCAGTGTACTGATACAACTAAAACTCCACTTGGCAGCAAACCTTACCTGGTGAGTAAACTTACGATCTGGGCTCCCAAATATGCGTGCTAAACCAAAGTCTGCAAGTTTAAGTTGTCCATTGGGTCCTATTAGCAAATTATTTGGCTTCATATCCCTGTAAAGCACGTTAACAAGTCAGGAAATTTAGGAAGCAGCAACCACAGAAAAACCAGACTAAGAGCAGACAGAAACAAGACCTATGTAAAACCCATTTCTTGTGGCAAAAAGCAAGCCCTTTCAACGTCATCTGAATGTACGATTTGATGTCAGCCGGTGAGAGGAATATATTACGATCTCGAATAACAGCTTCAAGGTCAGTCTCCATGAATTCAAACACAAGATGCAAGTTACCCTTGTGTGGGAATGCATCTATTAACTCAATTATATTTGGATCTTTGAGCTCCTTAAGAAGTTTAATTTCTCTGAGTGCTGTAAAATTGATCCCTTCCTTTTGCTTCCCAAGCCGAATTTTCTTAATTGCAACTGTCTGCCCTGTCTATAATGGACCAAACAAGCAAACAATTAATACCACAACAGTTGAATAAACAATTCAGCCAACCAAAAATTTAGAAACTTTTATTTTCTTTTGTGATCAGTCATGAAAATCACAGAGAAACTGCTGATAAGTTCATATAACTTGAGATGCCTTTTGGCCAAAAAAAAAAGGATCTATTAACATTTTTTAATTGTTGCAACAGAAAGAAATATTTTTGAATGATTAAAACTTAAAATTGTAACTTCCTCGGAGAACAAAATGAAATGATTTAACTTTTATACATTACAAATATGGTAGAATTACAATGTTTTAGCAAAACCCACATCCAAAGAGAGTCTAGAATTTTGTTTAATTACTTGACTTAGTTAGTTAAGTCACTAAGCTTCATCCAAAAACAGTTTGATAATAAAGAAGTTAAATTTTTTGATGCTTACAGCTTACCAAAGAAAGAAAAAGGAAACAGATAATTTTGCATACTTTCTTTCTGCTATGAATGACCTAATTATTCTCTTTCTGCCTTCAATTTTCAAAAGCTTTTATTTTTAAAAGGAAAGAAAGAGAGCTAGGGTTACCTTAGTATCAATGGCTTTGTAGACGACACCATAAGTACCTTCACCAAGAACCTCGCGCTTCAAATACCTATCGGCCACTTTCTTCGACGGATCCATTTCTGTCATTCTTTCTTTTTATTATTGTGTTTATCTACTTAAAAAATGCTTTTGTGTATCAGGATTTTCGCAGCCCATAACCTTTTATTCTTCTCCAATTTCCCATTTCTGACCCCTTGCTACCAATTTTCAACCCCAAAAAATAGAAAAGTGAGAAAATTTTTCCGAGAGAGAAAATAGAAATGATCGGAAACGAAAATTACTAGGAAAAATTTTACTTCAAAAATTTAAGAAAAGAGAAAAAATTTGATTCAAAATACTTTTACAGAAAAAAAAAAAAGAAATTAATCTGGGTGAAGGCACTGCAACGGTGAAGAACGCTATGGCGAGAGCGGAGCAAGGAGTGTTAAAGGGATAAAATTATTCGGGAATTATTCTGAATTGGAGACGGTTTACAGAAGGAAAACGCTAAAACACTGTTTGGGCCTTCTGGCCTGAAGCTTCTTTGGGCTTTAGGTCCTTCGTAATCCGAATGGATTGAAGATGGGCCCTATTATGTTAAACCCACATATCTATTAAATAAAGAAACTCTTCCGTTTATAAATTTAAAACTCATTGATTTGTTATTAATGTGAGATTCGTTATACTTTATTATATTTTTATTTTTTTTAAATATAATTATGAAAAAACCCAAAAAATAATGGAGAATTTGCACATAGTTTTATTTCAATTATTTTAATCAAAAAAAATTTCTAAGTATTCTACCACAACAATCAAATATTAACATGAAATAAAGATGAGATAAAAAAAAAAAAGCAAACCACCAATGCATCTTATAGCCGTTAGTTATGCGATAACTCCGTTTAGAGATGTCAACGGATAACGAAATCTTTATTTTTTAGATACTTTAACCTAAATCCTATAATTTGATAAGGTACTCGAATCTTGTAAATATCTGATTATTTTTTTTGAATTACTATTTAAACTTGTATTCGATTATTTTGTATATTACTCATTGAATATGTAATTAAAATGAATTTTAAACAATTATATATATATTACTAACTAAAATTAAATTAATAAATTAAGATTAGTTCATAAGTAAATAAATTAAAGTTTACAATCATATTTAGAATAATTAATGACTCTTAATAAGTCTTACATTAATTATAAAGAATTTATAAATAAAAAAATAATAATATATAAAATTAAAATTAAATATTAAATATTAAAAAATATTATTTATAATCAAATTCGGATAACAATATTACTATCCGAACCTAATTATAAAAAATCCTAATTTTAATTAATTGAAACAAATAATATATAAGATATTTAATTACTAAATATCCATTATCATCCATAAATTCCTGTTGTGTTCAGTTCTATCTTAATTCCGTAATACGTTTGTGCTTTCCAATTTTTTAACATTTCTCCTTCCTTGTCAGTTTCCCATTGTCTTTCAATTTCTTTTAAGGCCCTTTTGTCCTCCCAAAGTAATTGTTGTTTGATGATATTATTCGACCTAATAGTAATAATTAGAACACTATTTTTCTGGGTCAAAATAGGCAGCAGCAAGTCACATTCAGTAGTGACCTCAGGTGTTTTACTTCCTTCGAATTGGATTCTAAACTTTTATTATTTAATAAGTCAAAATACAATATATAAAAATAATATTTGATACATTGATTATGTATAATTTTTATATGTTATTAAGTTATTAAATCTTGACACTTCATTATAAAGTAAAAAAATATTTGATGCGTTGAAAGAAATAAAATATTGATATTAAAATTTGATGTCGTTTTGAGATTTTATAAATTTTTTATTTCTTCAAAATAACATAAGTGTCAAGATTTAGTGATCCGATCGAGTATAAAAACTATATACGGTTAATGCATCAAGTATTAATCCAAAGAATATCTACCTTTTACTTTATTAATAAGGTGTTAAAATTTGATCACTTAACTGTGTATAAAAACTATATATTGTAGGTACATTAAATATTAATCAATTAAATTATCATAAACCCAACAACTTTTAGGCTCTTTAAGAAAACAAGCCAACCTGGTTGGTTCTATGAATGTTCATTTCATTTCAAGAAGCCAAAACAAACAACAAAACAAGAAAAGGTCAAAGGAAATTTAATTCATAAAACTTATTTTTCGCCCATGACATTGATTTTTTTCTGCCTCCAATCCCATTGATTGTACGAGTCAAAATTGAACATCTTAACTTTTTAATTCATGTGAATGTTCAAATTGGATTAGATCCAGTAATCCCTCTCTATAAATACAAAGCAAATAAGTTTCATTCTAGTCAATACAGACTTGGGTTTAGATTCTTCATTACATCAAAAAGAGAGAAATCCTGAATTTAGTGTGAGGTTCTACAAGTATTAATTGTTTTGACATGGCTGAATTGAAACTCATAGCCTCTTCACTTAGCGTTTTCTGCGCAAGGATTGAATGGGCTCTGAAGCTTAAAGGTGTGGGATATGAATACCTTGAAGAAGATTTAAGAAACAAGAGTCCTCTTCTTCTTACCCACAACCCTGTCCATAAGAAAGTCCCTGTTCTCCTTCAAAATGGTAAACCGATTGCCGAGTCTCTCATCATTCTTGAATACATTGAGGAGACATGGAAGGACAGTCCCTTGCTTCCTGAAGATCCATATGAGAAAGCCATGGCTCGCTTTTGGGCAAAATTTGCCGATGAAAAGGTACTTCATCAAGACCATTTGCCATTTAATTTCATTCTAGTTTTAAGTGGTGTTGTAGTTGTTTAATTCTTTGTTTTGATTTCTTAATGAAATGCAGTGCTTGCATGGTGCGTTTGATGCTTGCCGTGCTGAAGGAGATGAAAAAGAAAAAGCCATAGAATCTGCAGCAAAGTCTTTTGCATTTCTTGAGAAGCAGCTTGAAGGGAAGAAATATTTTGGAGGGGAACAGATAGGGTATCTGGATCTAGCCCTTGGTTGGATACCTCATTGGCTCAATGTTATGGAAGAAGTTGGATGCATGAAGTTGGTTGACACCCAGAGGACGCCACTGCTTCATCAATGGGGGCAAGAATTCATGGAAATTCCGCTGATCAAAGAATGCCTTCCACCTAGAGATAAACTGCTTGACCGCTTTACTGCTAGCATCAATTACCTGCGTTCCTTGGCAGCAAGCCAGCAATGAGCTCTTGTTTACATTCATGCTTTACTCCATTGCCAAGAACTAAATAATTGGAGATGTTTTGGTTTACTATTTGTTTCAGTTGTGTTCCAAACTATGTTTTTCAGTATGTCACCTATAGCTGACAGATATGTAGTGAAACCAACTACCCAACTTTTGTTGTCAAGCTTAAAGGTGTAGAATATTCAATTCACATCAAAGAGTTGCTGGTTTTAGTTTCTGAGTTCAATCATTTACTAACCACTTCAGGGCAGATCAACCATTGTCATTTTGGTATTTTTGAGACTAGGTAACAGAGGAATGCAACAAAAAAAAAAAAGCAGATGCAATATAGACAAGGTTTCTGCAAAAGGAAAAAGATAAAGAAAAAAAAGCATATGCAACAGAAGCTCATTCTCTGAGATCAATCTCAGTGGCATGGTTATCTGATGGTAATATATTAAAGGGAGATAGTAATTGAAGATAACAGCACTGTTAAACCAAAAAAAAAAAAACACTGATAAAACCTAGAAGAAAAGCAGAGAAGTTTGAAAAACAAAATGGTAGCTCAAAGCTTTTCTAGAGTATAACAAAGGAAGCTGCTTGGTTGCTAGTGAAGCAACTCAACTTTACTACGAAATGAAATTAGCATGTGATTTTCAAAATCAACTCATCTGAGACAAGGACTTTAGAGATATACTACATTTGGAATAGTTGGAGATCTAGTTATGTACAGAGTGGAATATTTTTATCATTCTACTAGGAATACAATTTGGTGTATATTTCAGAGATTTCAAAGAAGTATTAAGTAGTAACACGGTGACACCGGCACCAAAATGCTGTTCCCCCACTTCTGCCTCGAGCAACTGCTATTTCTTCATCAATATAAAACCAGATAAAGAAAGGGTCTTTCGTGCTCGGTTCTCTATCTTCTTTCTGGCCAAGACTGATCTCTAAAGGGTTAAAAGGTCCAATTTTAACTCGGATTTTCTCAAAGATGAAGGACAATATTCTGTTCTTCCATGAAAATTTTCCTTCAAAGGTTAAGAACCCAATTGGTCCTAGAAATACTCCATTCTCAATCCTCTTTGCCTAACAATTCAAGCAATGATTAATTAGTTTCTAAAGTTGACAAAAAGCAAAGGAACAGCTAGCTTAATTTTCTACTTTTATTGGCATGATAAAAGCAGTGGAAAAGTTAATCACTGGTTTTGCAACAGGTAAATCAAATCCAACTTCATCCTAAAGATATTACTCACCATACAGAAATATCACAATGCATTGAATTCTATCAACTATGAGCACGAATAGCCATCTTACACAAGCAATTTCAGCAAAAACTACACACTTCGATTAAAAGCCTCCTTATAACATATGAATTTTTCCCCCAACCTTAAAAATTATTCCAATACAAGTAATGCAACAGTTTCCAAAAAATTTCAGACATGTTGTACTGAAGGGAACTAATTTGACCATATAATACATGATTTGAATCAGCTAAACAAATCCGAGCATAAGTCTAAACTAAACACTGTATACTTGTAAAATAAACTGTAAGAAAGGTTTCAAAAAGATATCCAAAACACACTTTCAATCATTTTTGCTAATGCTTTCTAAGAGGCATTATGCACATGCAACCAGATGTAAAATCTTTGTTGTCAGCTTTTTCTCTTTTTTATTATCAAAGAACTGGACTTAGTTCTACAATTCCTAATTCTTGAATCCTATACCACCCTTAGGGAATATGTCCAGCATTGGAACTTCAAACCATTTAGAAGAAACGCCTTTAGCTTTCAATATTTCACTTTTACTTATGTTATTCACTTTAAGCAGCCGGAACTTTTAATCACATTGAGAAGAGATTAAGGAACTTACCACAGCATCGAACCTCTGAACAGCTGTAAGAGGGAAGTAGCGGCCGTCCTTCAATTGTTTCTACAAACCCAAATTAAAGAAGCTTAATAGCATTGAGGTAATCATGCAACAGAAAGCCACAAGCATATCTAAAACGAAGATGAGAATCATATGAAACCTCAGCAGTGAAAATGAGCATCCAGGTTCTGCCAGGGGATTCCGGTCCACCAAGAGTTTCAAGAAACGCTGAGGGGTTGAGTTTGGCCTTTTCAATAACAGAAAAAGCTGACAAAATTTCCTCAGCAGGGATTTTCCTCGTTTTGGCTGCATTTTTCAACACTTTGACGCTCTCCTCAACTTCCTATTATATATTTTATACAAAATGGAAAGATAACAGGTTATGAAAATCAATGCATTCTCTAGTAACCAAGCAGTTGAATGAAAGGAAAAACGTACTCTGCTTGGCTCCTGCTCTTGGACAATGAGTGGCTCCTTCTCCTTCTCATCAAGGGTAGCTCGGGTCCTTGCCTTGAGGAATTTGCCAGAATTGATACAAGGAATGTGTGGCTCAAAAGAGTTGACATGTTTACGAGGGAGTAGGAAGGGTCTCAGAGATGATAATTGAGAGGAAGGCGAATTGGGATAAGTATGGCAGATTAAGGGCGAGAGAAAAAAGGCTGATGGTGCTGCTTGGAAGCCCATTTTGCTAGGTGACTACAATTCCTGTAGTGTAGGACTATGTTAAAGCTTAAGTTATAAGAACAGGCAAGTAGCGTACGGCTGATTTTAGGCGAGGGAGAGAAAGAGATGGAAATGCAAGGTCTGGGTTTCGGCACACAAACGTTGAATGTGTTCCCAGAGATGAGATGGATAGAGAAACAACAGGGAGAGACGTGGCATAGCCGATAAGTCCAAATGTCCCCACCACCAATGATGTAACGCCAGCCTTACCCTACAGGGATTGCCGATCAACTTTATACTTTATTTTTTATCTATAAATAAACATTGCTCCCTCCCTACACTCCTCACTATCCACTCTTCTCTCTCTCTAGTTTCTCTACAGCTCTTGAAAATGAGAGTCCAAATGAGTTTCTTGGTTTTCTGGGTCCGCCTAGTCCTTCTTGCCCAGTACGTTGCAGGCAATGAAGCGTCGCGGTGCAGCCGGAGACGGTGAAGCTAGACACTGGAGGTCTGAGCAGGGAGAGTTTTCCAAAGGGTTTCGTTTTCGGAACAGCCACGTCCGCTTATCAATTCGAAGGCATGGCCCATTGTGACGGTCGTGGCCCCAGCATTTGCGACGTCTTCGTTAAAATTCCCGGTAATGAAACTGATGCTAAAGTGGTCAAATGTAAAAAAGAAGAAAAACAAATTTAAAAGAGTTAATTTCTGTGACATGATCAACAGGGATTGTTGCCAAGAATGGCACGGGTGAAGTATCAGTGGACCAATATCATCGCTACAAGGTAGGTATTTGATAGGCATTTAGCCCTCTAATTCTATAACCACAAACGTGTGTTAACCTTAGTTGTTATTGCTGGCCTGCGCATCATCTACAGGGGATTGTCAAGTTTAAAACGTTTCTCTTTTGTTACAGGAAGATGTGGATCTTATGGCAAACCTGAATTTTGATGCGTACAGGTTTTCAATCTCATGGTCCAGGATTTTCCCTGGTACTTCCATCATCAACATAGTACATATACTTTGATCAACAGAAATTGTTGTTGGTGTCGTGTTGCTTATCATTTATTCCAATTGGTTTTATTTAGACGGGACTGGGAAGGTAAATTGGAAGGGAGTTGCATACTACAACAGGTTGATCGACTCCTTGCTACAAAGAGGTAATTCTTTATAAAGATTAAGAATGTAAGAATTCCCAAACTAGTATTGCCAGGTTGTGTTGAAACAGGGGAGCTGATATCAATCTAATGCTATCATCATCATTTCGTCTGAATTCGTATTATCCCTAATTATCATGGTTCAACATGTAACCTGTGGGCTTTCTTCCCTGCCCTAACTACATTTATTTATTCCAGTGACTTCCCATGTCTTCAATGGCAGAGCTGCCCCTTGATCCAATGAAGGACGATCAGGCAACAAACTATACTAATATTTAGCAATAGAAATAGGAGTACCTGGTATGAAGAATTCTTTATATATCTAAAGACACCAACTCCACCATTCATGGGGTATGTCTGCTCATCTCTTCTTCTGCCATATCTTCCCCGATCCCTATCTTTCAGTGAAGTGCTACTTTATTCCCTTCCTTGGCTTCTCACCTGATCAACACTCTTATAAAGTGCCCTTAGATTGATTAAACAAATCATTTGCCTTTCTTTAGGAGCAACTCTTTGTCAGTAGTGTAATAAAATATTTAAAATATGAAGCAAAGTAGACCTACCTAATGTATTGTCTTCATTTCTTTCTGTCAAAATATGGAGTAACCGAATCCAACAAGGCAGCCAAAAGTCGGTATATAATGATAAAAAAACAACTGAAACTATGGCTCTAATCTTTTAAATACTATGTCATTTATCCTTCTTAGGTATAAAGGAATTATAGCTCGCAAAAAAAATAATATATATGTACATATATAATATGATAAAAGAATTTGGAATATCTGATACCCCTCAGGCCTCAGCTCTATGTTGGAGTCCACATCATAGACTTTGTAATAGCAGTCTCCGACGATGTCGGTTCTTCCTTAAAAAGACTCATGGACTATCATCATTGGGGAGTAGACATGAAAATAAGAGGTAAAAATACATATTACTATAAGTTAATTAGTTTTAAAACTATCTTTAATTATTATTAATTTAAATTTTAATTAAGTTACATATATTGACATATTAAATAAATATATTAAAATCATCTTTAATTCAACTATATATATAACTTTCAAATCGATATATTAAATTATATTAATTTAGTTTAAACAATTTATTTTAATTACTATTAATTTGAAAAAAAATGGTTGTATAATAGAGAAATTGATTCAAACCCACTCATGATCAACCATCAGGATCCAAGATGATCAGCTTCGTTGCCTAACCTTAGCACAGCTATGCTTTCATCAACAGCTAGCTAAACTGAATTGGTAGCAGAGGTGAAAGAATGCCCCTTAGGCCTAGCTTTATGTAGTAGGATTAGGTATTCAAGCCCTGTAATGGCAGAGTAGTCCACTAGCATAAACGAACATCCAATATTCCCCGCAGAGACGAAGGATGATTAATGCAAGAGATGGCTTCTTCATCTACGCAAAGAACTCTTCATATATACATATACATATAGAATAACATTTGCTAAGATGCAGCTATGCGGTTGAAGACTAAAGAAGCAGCCATGGGGACGTAGATAGTCCAACCATTTTCAATGTTAAGAAATGCTTGTACGGTTTGCCCTCAGATCGCCTATAAAGCTTTTAAGTGGATTAGTTTATGCAACAAAAGGATTTGAGTCGCATGTCTTTATTATAGGCAGGGTTTGACTGCCAGCTCGGCGGGCTGACTGTCAACGCAAAGTAAATAAATATGTACCTATTCATTAGTTTATCTTGCTTGGGGAATAAGAAATTAATGGCTGTCAAATCGCCATGAATTTAGAAAAGTCCTGGCAGCCTGCAGTGGCACACACACCAGCATCCAGGAAGAACAGACCAGAGATTCGGAAGGAGCAACTATGATTAATTCATTAGTTTGTTTTGCTTGGGGAATAAGAAAATGGCGCCATGAATCTAGAAAAGTCTAAAGGTTGTTGGCTCCTGGCAAGTGGCACACATACAAGCGTCCGAGAAGAGCAGCCCAGGTTTAGAATTAGATCAAGTTAATTGCAATGGCTCTTTTGTCACGAAGATGGAAATAAGATTGAGCCTTGGAGTGCAAGAACCGATGCGAGGTGCAATCTCGTAATATTCTCAGGGACTTCCTTTCTTGGGGCCGGCTTTGGCATAAAGCCGCCCACTAAGCAAGACCGACTTTACCAAAAAGCCACCAAAGGTCATGCTTTAGGCTCCACAATTTTATAGGTTTTATAATTTTATATAATATACAAAAATTAAAATAATTAATAAAATATTTTTTAAATTAAATATTTATTTATTTTCACTTTTTACCTCTTATTAATCCTCAATTATTTATTTCAGTTCTCTACTTTTATAAAAATCAAAATAATTAATAAAATTATATATTTTTTTGTTTTTTTAGTCATATACTTAATAAACTTCTATTTTTTATTACTTTCTAATTATCATAATGTTAATAATTCTCAATTATTTTTTATTTTCAATGAACTAAATGTGTTTTTAATGATCTCTAACTAACAACAATTTTTTTAATTTCAATAAAAAAGACTTTATTTAAATATTTAAACGCTTTAAGCCTTTAAAGGTATTAAGTTACCCTACCACCAAGACTCTTGCTTTAGGTCCTATATTTTTATAAGCCCCATATATTTGTATAATATAATTAATTATATTTAAAAATATATAAAAATTAAAGTAATTAATAAAATATTTTTTAAATTAAGTGTCTATTAAATATTTATTTTTTCTCACTTTCTATCTCTTATTAATTCTCAACTATTTATTTCACTTCTCCAATTATATAAAAGTCAAAACAATTAATGCAATGATATATTCTCTCACTTTCTCAATTATGTACTTAATAAATTTATATTTTTTATCATTTCTTAATTCCAGTAACTTTATTAATTCTTTATTTTTTTTATTTTTAATAAACGTAACATATTTTAATGATATCCAACTAACGGTAATTTAATAAAAAGAGCTTCATTTAAATATTTAATCGCTTTAAGTCTTTAAAAGTATTGAACCACCCCTGCTCATTCTCAGTTTACACATACAGTTTTAACATAAGTGGCGTTTGGTACTTTATAATGTAATATGATTACAGGTAATATGATTGCAAGTAATGTATTGCAAGCAATGTGATTGTAGCGAAAATAACATTACAGTATTTGATATACAAACAAAATAATAATTAAAATATAGAGAAGATAACATTGCAGCGTTTGATTTACAAGTACTCTACTAGGAATGTAATGTTAATTTTTAAAATTATCCTTATTTATTAAAATACAAGTTTAATATAATTATATTTTTTATTATTAATTTTTATATAATATCATCTTTTAAATATATTTTTAACGTCATATATTTTATTTTTATTTTTTATTATAATATTATATTTTGATTTTTATTATAATATTATATTTTATTTTAATTTTTTAAATATAATATTTTATATTTTATTTTAATTTTTAATTCTTATATTATATATTTTATTTTAATATTTTTTATTTTAATTATAATATTATAAAATATTTTTAACAAAGTAATAAATTTGACGGGTAAAAATGTCTTCAACAACATTACAGAGTGCAATATAATGTGATTGTATTAGTTTTAAATTACAATCACATTACATCCCTTGGCTATAATGTGATTGCATTGCAATCTTACATTGCAGTGGTTTGTTGCAAAACAAATACTGTAATGTACTTTAATTAGACACATTACAAGAAATGTGCTCTCACTTTCTTCATACCAAACACTACCATACTTCAAAAAGTTCATGTTGAAAAATATAACTTTGAAAAAGAATATTAAAAAGAAGTAGTAGGAATGTAAGAAGATTTTTTATTTCATTTCTTATTCCAGTATTTCAACCATAAATTATAATGCCTCTATTTATAAACACACATAGATGAAGGAGAAATGAATTTATATAAATAGAGGGGATACACTTAGTAGATAAGAATGTACATATATTGAATGAAATCAGAAAATAGAGATGTACCAACATAAATATGTACATTAGATATGAGACATACATTAGATATTATGAAATACAATGGATATTCATATCTATTCAAAACAGTTAACAGATTAATCAATTTTGATTGCATGGGTTTTTTTTAGATTTCTTTTTAATTTAAAAAAATTTGAATTTAACATTTTGAAATTATATGTATCAATTATTAAATTAAATGTTTGGATACAAATTTTTATTAAAAATATAAAAAATTAAAAAAATTACTTGCAACAATTATAAAATGTTGGTTTTGTTTTTTTATATTTTTTTTCAAATGGCATAATTTTTTTTAATATTAAGGATAAAAAAATTTAAAATTAAAAATAAATAAATACGATCATTTTCCTCAATCAAAAATTTTTTAACATTCATATATATATATATATATATATATATATATTAAAAATGTATCCGTGTGTTTTGCACATGAATACAATACATGTTGTAATAATTGTGTTTATTATATTTTTGATTTTAGAAATTTTTACGGGTGAGGAATAAAACAAGTTCATTTATTAAAAAGTACATATGTAAAATATCATAGGTATTAGTAGAAAATATAAAGCAATACAACAGTAGTTTTTTAAGTAGACCGTAGCAGGAGCGTTTATGGACAGTTTTCAATGAAAGAAAAATGACTAATGTGAATATCCAAAAAAAAACATTAAAATCTATTTTAATTCCATCTCACCTACACAATCACAAAACCCGACCCATATATACCTTAAAACCGAAAGCCAGCCATACCTTAAAACCGAAAGCCAGCCATCCAATAATTATAATTCAGATCAGAATGAGATATCCTACAAATGAATACCCGATTGTTAAGCTTAAGTCCAAAGCCAATCCTAGAAAAAGGCCTACAAAACATCATCAAGTCCACCTGCTAAATTGAAGTCCAAACCCAAACCCAAAATAACTTATCAATCACATTTCTTTAAAAGCAAAACCTGGGGAAATACTGAAACTGGCATTCGTGAGAGAGAGTTGGGTTTTGTTGGTCTATCACAATGCTGCCAGTGTTGAAGAGAAAAAATGAAAATTGAAAAAGCAAAAGAAGAAGATTATGTAAAGAGATGGAAACCCCTTATCCCTGACCCTTGACCCATTGCCTCCACGTCCACCACTGCCCCACCTTTGCTGCTCATGATATCAAAAAGAGAAAAGAGAGGAGAGAGATGGACAAAAGAGAAAAAGAAAACAAAGGAAAAAAAAAAAAAAAGAAGAAGCAAAAGTACAGAAGGAGGTGAAAGGAGAAATTTCTGGAATGGGTGTCTGCACAAAAAGAAGAAAAGAATTCCCAAAACAATCTCAAGGTTTTGCCTTGCTTCTCAGAAAAATGGGCTCTATTCCTAGTGTTTCTAACAGATTTCGCAGAATCTCTAACAGTTCGTAAGTGTTTCTAACAGATTCATACCTAGCAGTTCTTTGTTTGTCCCTGTTATATCCGGATTGTAACGTGGCCTTGCAGAGCCTTTGAATCATACACTCTTGACACTTCTTCTGGTTCCTGGATCACTTGCCCTCCCTCTCTCTTTCTCTTTCTCTCTCCCTTCCGCAGCCGACCAGATGTCACATGCTTTATTGGATATTCCTTTTATATAGAGTAGAGTTATGATAAAAATTGCTTTTGTCCACCCATCTTTACTTATCTGGAATCCGTAATACATGTATAGTATTTACAATTTATTTTGTCCAAAAATTAATCCATTTTTATCAAAATTATGTGTTTAAATTCGCATATATGTGTTTGAACACGTCTCTGATTTACATTGTAAACTATCATTTATTTCATACTTTTGTATGAGGGTTGTCTTTTGTATTTGGGCTGAGGGAAACCAATTTCTTCCCTTCGCATTCTAATGAAATGCAATTTCACTTTCAAAAAAAAAAAAAGTTATCTCATACTTTTATATTCCTAACTAGAGAAAGGCCAGCGTAATGTTACGAGCCCAGTCTGCATAAAATCAAAAAACAGTGAAAGTTCAAGCTTTAAAAAATATAAATTCAAAAAACCATATATATATATATGGATTTTATTGTCCTTTGCCCGATGTTTGTTCTGCAAGTATCAGAAAGAAATATCTTTTCCTGGTCGTCGGTTGTTAGTTAAATAATGTTTGATTCGCATTCTCTGTGCCCTTTGCCATTGTGGTACCCAATAAGCCTGGCAGGAGTGGTAGAAAATCAAAATCAAAGGACGGAGGACCATCTCCATCTTCTCCAGTCAACGGCCAAGCACCAAGTGGTTAACTCGATGCCAACCATGGACAATCCCAGCCTTATCTACCACTGCCAATACCGTCTGCCATCACTGCTCTATTATATGTTATGTGTAATTTTATGCACGAACGGTCCTCCACCCAAAGCACAATACGTGACAGATTGTGTCACTGGATTATTTTCTTCTTGCTTCGAAATGTTAATTTGATAGAATATATAATGTTTATGTTTATAAGATTTTTAAAATTTTTTATCTGTTTGATAGGAGACTGAAATATCTTATTTACTGATTAATTTTATTGTCTGTTTTTTTGAGTCTAATATTCCATGTTTATTGTACTAACAATGATGATATCCGCACTAAAATAAAATGAAAGCAAAAAACAAGGAGGGGGATATATAAAAAATATTATTCTAGCATCGCATATACATCGATTATTGCAATTAGGCTTTACTTGATTGCTCTTCTTTTTTATTTTCATGTTTTTACTTTGACAATAATTATTATGAATTACAAGTATATAGTAATATATATATATATATTTTTTTTTTCGGATTTAAGATTAAACAAATAATTTGGACATAAGGATTCCATCATTACCTTCTCGAAAATTTCAGTGGTGAAACTGTGGATGGCTTGTGTCAGACGAGTCAATAATGTGGACAAGAAGAGACGGCGCAGAGGATGAGAATGTGCCTTGGTATTATCTCATTCATTGAAATCAGGGTATTACATAGTGCTATTTATATGTACAGGTATGCGATCAGCAAAGAAAAATAAAGCTAAAAACATTGCTAACTAACTAATGATTAGCTACTAACTGAAATTTAAAAACAAATCAAAACGCTGCGCATTGGTCATCTGCTTTTTATTTAAACGGTGAGTTTTGGTTCCTCTTCTCCTTTCATTCCTGCAAGCTGATATACTCACTTTTCTTTATTTGGTCTGTGTTTCTTCATCCTTCAAACATTTATTCAAATCACCATCATGAGAGTAATGTCTAACAGCTTGAACGAACAAGGAGTGCTAGAATTGGAGGCTCCTTCTTGATTGAGGGCCAATTTCTGTCGATGCAGAAAGATTTGGAATGCCTTCTCCTCCACAACGAATCATTTGCTACTGGTGGAGCATCAGCAATTCAAAGCATTCTGATCAGCTCAATTGCATCCATTTCTGGGTGTGATATTTATACAGTCCAAAGACCCCATTCGGCTTCTCCAGGAGCTGCTCGTGGCACGTTGGCTGTGCAGCAAGAAAGGCAGTTTTGTTCCAAACTCATCGATTTGCAAGCGGTCATCATGCAGGGCTGGGATTCACAGCTTTAGTTTCTTCATTCCAGTCAATACAGACTTGGGTTTAGTTTCTTCATTACATCAAAAAGAGAGAAATCCTGAATTTAGTGTGAGGTTTTACAAGTGTTAATTGTTTTGACATGGCTGAATTGAAACTCATAGCCTCTTCACTTAGCCTTTTCTGCACAAGGATTGAATGGGCTTTGAAGCTTAAAGGTGTGAAATATGAGTACCTTGAAGAAGATTTACGAAACAAGAGTCCTCTTCTTCGTACCCACAGACCTGTCCATAAGAAAGTTCCTGTTCTCCTTCACAATGGTAAACCGATTGCCGAGTGACTCATCATTCTTGAATACATTGAGGAGACATGGAAGGACAGTCCCTTGCTCCCTAAAGATCCATATGAGAAAGCCATAGCTTGCTTTTGGGCAAAATTTGCCGATGAAAAGGTACTTCATCAAAACCATTTGCCATTTAATTTCATTCTAGTTTTAAGTGGTGTTGTGGTTGTTTAATTCTTTGTTTTGATTTCTTAATGAAATGCAGTGCTTGCATGGTGCATTTGATGCTTGCCGTGCTGAAGGAAATGAAAAAGAAAAAGCCATAGAATCTGCGGCAGAGTCTTTTGCATTTCTTGAGAAGCAGCTTGAAGGGAAGAAATATTTTGGAAGGGAACAGATAGGGTATCTGGATCTAGCCTTTGGTTGGATCCCTCAGGAAGTTGGTTGATGGCCAGAGGACGCCACTGCTTCACCAATGGGGGCAGGAATTCATGGAAATTCTGCTGATCAAAGAATGCCTTCCACCTAGAGATAAGCTGCTTGACTACTTTACTGCTAGCATCAATTACCTGCGTTCCTTGGCAGCAAGCCAGCAATGAGTTCTTGTTTCCATTCATGCTTTACTCCATGGCCAAGAACTAAATAATTGGAGATGTTTTAATTTTCTATTTGTTTCAGTTGTGTTCCAAACTATGTTTTTCAATATGTCACCTATAGCTGACAGATATGGAGTGAAGCCAACTACTCAACTTTTGTTGTCAAGCTTAAAGGTGTGGAATATTCAGTTCAAATCAAAGAGTTGCTGACTTTAGTTTCTGAGTTCAATCATTTACTAACTACTTCAGGGCAGATCAACCATTGTCATTTTGGTATTTCCAAGAGTAGCATTTCACTTTGAGACTAGGTAACAGAGGAGCGCGACAAAAAAAAAGCAGATGCAATACAGACAAGGTTTCTACAGAAGGAAAAAGATGACGAAAAATAAGCATATGTAACAGAAGCTCATTCTCTGAGATCAATCTCAGTGGCATTGTTATCTGATGGTAATATGTTAAAGGGAAAAGCACTGTTGAACCAAAAAAAACACTGATAAAACCTAGAAGAAAAGCAGAGAAGTTCGAAAAACTAAATGGTAGCTCAAAGCTTTTCTAGAGTATAACAAAGGAAGCTGCTTGGTTGCTAGTGAAGCAACTCAACTTTACTATGAAATGAAATTAGCATGTGATTTTCAAAATCAACTCATCTGAGACAAGAAGTTTAGAGATGTATTACATTTGGAATAGTTGGAGATCTAGTTATGTACAGAGTGGAATATTTTTATCATTCTACTAGGAATACAATTTGGTGTATATTTCAGAGATTTCAAAGAAGTATTAAGTAGTAACACGGTGACACTGGCACCAAAATGCTGTTCCTCCGCTTCTGCCTTGAGCAACTGCTATTTCTTCATCAATATAAAACCAGATAAAGAAGGGGTCCTTCGTGCTTGGTTCTCTATCTTCTTTCTGGCCAAGCCTGATCTCTAAAGGGTTAAAAGGTCCAATTTTAACTCAGATTTTCTCAAAGATGAAGGACAATATTCTGTTCTTCCATGAAGATTTTCCTTCAAAGGTTAAGAACCCAATTGGTCCTAGAAATACTCCATTCTCAATCCTCTTTGCCTAACAGTTCAAGCAATGATTAATTAGTTTCTAAAGTTGACAAAAAGCAAAGGAACAGCTAGCTTAGTTCTACTTTCATTGGCACGATAAAAGCAGTGGAAAAGTTAATCACTGGTTTGTCAACAGGCAAATCAAATCCAAATTCATCCTAAAGATATTACTCACCATACAGAAATATCACATTTGATGAATGCATTGAATTCTATCAACTATGAGCACGAATGATCATCTTAAACAAGCAATTTCAGCAAAAACTACACACTTCGATTAAAAGCCTCCTTATAACATATGAATTTTCCCCCCAACCTTAAAAATTATTCCAATACAAGTAATGCAACAGTTTCCAAAAAAATTTCAGACGTGTTGTACTGAAGGGAACTAATCCGACCATATAATACATGATTTGAATCAGCTAAACAAATCCGAGCATAATTCTAAACTAAACATTGTATACTTGTAAAATAAACTATAAGAAAGGTTTCGAAAAGATATCCAAAACACACTTTCAACCTTTTTTGCTAATGCTTTCCAAGAGGCATTATGCTCATGCAACCAGATGTAAAATCTTTGTTGTCAGCTTTTTCTCTTTTTTATTATCAGAGAACTGGACTCAGTTCTACAATTCCTAATTCTTGAATCCTATACCACCCCTAGGGAATATGTCCAGCATTGGAACTTCAAACTATTTAGAAGTAGCTGGAAGCTTTCAATGTTTCACTTTTACTTATGTTATTCACTTTAAGCAGCCGGAACTTTTAATCACATTGAGAAGAGATTAAGGAGCTTATCGCAGCATCGAACCTCTGAACAGCTGTAAGAGGGAAGTAGCGGCCGTTCTTCAATTGTTTCTACAAACGCAAATTAAAGAAGCTTAATAGCATTGAGGTAATCATTCAACAGAAAGCCACGAGCATATCTAAAACGAAGATGACAATCATACGAAACCTCAGCAGTAAAAATGAGCACACAGGTTCTGCCAGGGGAATCCGGTCCACCAAGAGTTTCAAGAAACGCTGAGGGGTTGAGTTTGGCCTTCTCAATAACAGAAAAAGCTGACAGAACCTCCTCAGCAGGGATTTTCCTCGTTTTGGCTGCATTTTTCAACACTTTGACGCTCTCCTCAACGTCCTATTATATATTATATACACAATGGAAAGATGACAGGTTATGAAAATCAATGCATTCTCTAGTAACCAAGCAATTGAATGAAAGGAAAAACGTACTCTGCTTGCCTCCTGCTCTTGGACAAGGAGTGGCTCCTTCTCCTTCTCATCAAGGGTAGCTCGGGTCCTTGCCTTGAGGAATTTGGCAGAATTGAGACAAGGAATGTGTGGCTTAAAAGAGTTGACATGCTTATGAGGAAGTAGGAAGGGTCTCAGAGATGATAATTGAGAGGGAGACAAATTGGGATATGTATGGCAGACTAAGGGCGAGAGAAAAGAGGATGATGGTGCTGCTTGGAAGCCCATTTTGCCAGGTGACTGCTTGTTGTGGGTCTTCCTTTCAGGAAGTAGAGGTGCCCATTTTTTCTGCCTTCCTTCAGGTTCTTTTGGTTGTTTTTCCTTTTCTCTCAATTACATATCCATCGTCAAACGTTACTATCAATTACAAAGTAATATAAATGAAACTGTTTATTATATTTTTGATTCTATAAATTTTTGTGGGTGAGGAATAAAACAAGTTCATATTTTAAAAGTTACATATGTAAAATATTATAGGTAGTAGTAGAAAATATAAAGCAATACAACAGTAGTTTTTTAAGTAGACCGTACAAGGAGCGTTTATGGACAATTTTCAATGAAAGAAAAATGACTAATGTGAATATCCAAAAAAAAAACATTAAAATCTATTTCAGTTCCATCTTACCTACACAATCACAAAACCCGACCCATACATACCTTAAAACCGAAAGCCAGCCATCCAATAATTATAATTCAGATCAGAATGAGATGTCCTACAAATGTATAGCCGACTGTTAAACTTAAGTCCAAAGCCAAGCCTAGAACAAGGCCTACGAAACATCATCAAGTCCACCTGCTAAATTGAAGTCCAAACCCAAACCCAAAATAACTTATCAATCACATTCTTTTATGGTACGTTTGATTGACGAAATAAACAAGAATGGAATAAAATAGTTATTATGTAAGAATAAAATGAGGTGAGAATATAATAGAATAGTTATTACTTAATTTGGTATGACAAAAAGAATAGGACAAAAATAATTATTATGACTTATTGTAGTGTTTGATTGGTAACAATAATTTTGGAATAAAAAAAGAATAAAAAATAAAAAGACAAAAACACCCTTCATTATTTATGTGACATTTTATTTTTATTAGATTTTTTAAATATTAATAATCTAGAATTTAATTAAAATATTAATAATTAATTATTTAAATATTAACATTTATTTAATTTAAATATTATTATGATTAATTTTTATTTTATTTTATTTTTAAAATATTAATAATTGATAATTTATTTAAAATATTAATAATTGATA
>NC_030852.1:3756815-3780088 GCF_000208745.1 Theobroma cacao
TTTGCTGTGTTTTTTTATGACCAAATCCTGAATTGGTATTCAGGAAACTGGTGTTCCTGGATTAATCAAATGGCCCCCTAAGCATAACCAAAGGAAAAAACAAAAAAAGAAGAAGCAAAAGTACAGAAGGAGGTGAAAGGAGAAATTTCTGGAATGGGTGTCTGCACAAAAAGAAGAAAAGAATTCCCAAAACAATCTCAAGGTTTTGCCTTGCTTCTCAGAAAAATGGGCTCTATTCCTAGTGTTTCTAACAGATTTCGCAGTATTGCTAACAGTTCGGAGTGTTTCTAACAGATTCGTACCTAGCAGTTCTTTGTTTGTCCCTGTTATATCCGGATAGTATCGTGGCCTTGCAGAGCCTTTGAATCATATAGTCTTGATACTTCTTCTGGTTCCTGGATCACTTGCACTCCCTCTCTCTTTCTCTCTCCCTTCCACAGCCCACCAGATGAATCGACAGGCATGCAGGAGGACCATCTCTATCCTCTCCAGTCAACGGCCAAGGACCACGTGGTTAACTCGATGCCAACGACGGACAATTCCAGCCCTATCGACCAGTGTCAGACTGTCTGCCACCGACGCACTATTACACGTTTTTAAAAAAATGAAGTTATAAGTTTAAAAAAAAAAGAAGGTAAACATAGTTTAAAACCCAAAAAGAAATACAGAGAAATCTAATTTGAGATGAAAAGAGCATTTGTTATTATAAAAGGAAATTTTATTTATTTTTTACTTGATGTAGAATCAATAGTATTACTTACTTGTATACAAAAAAATATATATATATATATTTTTTAATTTTGCTTTAATACATAAAATATAAATGATAACGATATATAATAATAACGTCTCTGTTTCCTTTACATGAGATCCTATCCTATAATTATTATTATATTATAATAACTATCTAATTACAATTATAAATTATATAATGTTTATCAAAATATTATGTAAATTTTATATTTTAAAAAATTCATATAAATTTTTTATTATTTTATAAGATTATAATATAATATGATAATTTTAATTATATAGTATTAACAAAGAAAAACAAAACTTGGTGACTTTATTAGGCAGGTAATAGAATTTTTTTTACTTTTGAGTATTAATTCATTAATTGATATATAATTTTTTATTTAAAAGATGTAGTTTGAATTTTTTTTTAATTAAAAATAAGGGAATTTATTAGACAGCAGAAAACGACGGGATACAAAATGGGAGTCTGGGAGACAGTCGAATTCACGTGCCTTTGAATAAGGAAAAAAAAACAAAAAAAGAAGAGACGAGGTTCGAAGTTGAAGAGATATTTTCATTGGAAGCGAACGGTCATCATGTAGGGCTGGGATTCACAGCTTTAGAAGGGACCATTTTTGGGTCAAGGACATTTCATTTTAACTTAGGATAACTTCAATCAAAATTATTTAATTTATTATTTTATATAATAAATATAACTCTATTAATGTCAAATTGAACATGCCTTTCTAATTATTCCCTTTTTATAAACTTGAAGAAGGCTTAAGCTAAGCACTAATTTTTAGCTGTGTGATATACAGATGGGAAAGTGGTCCACAAAACAAACTTTATTCCCTTTCCTCATTTTAATTTCTTCGGATCACAAAACTAAATCACGTAAATTAGTCCGAGTACAAGCTTTGTACAACTCGACTCGAGCAGTTTGGGAATCTTAATTCTTTTAATACTTTATAAGTATATAACTAAAATATGATATTTATTCATATAATTTTTCAATCAAACCAAGCTTGAGACTAGCGCAATATTGACTCAATTGTGCTCAGTAACATTGGATCCATTATGATAATTCATATCTCAAGGGTCATTTGGATTTTTGGAATAAACTTTTAAAGATTGTGCAAGGTAAAAATTGATAGTAACATGTCATATATTTACCACATTTAATAAAAATAATTTTAAATAATTATTTTTTTATTACTTTCAATTAAAATTTTATATTTATATTTTAAATCAAATGTATTGTATTGTTATGATTAAAGATTTTGAATATTATTTTATTATTTTTTATGATATGATATTGACTAAACATATTAATATATTATCTTAAATAAGATTAAGACGAGAATAAGATATTTCTAATCTAAATGTGTTTATGATTTGATTAGAATATCATTTGTTCATCCTATCAATATAGATGTTGATATTTTGATATGGTAGAATATCTTCTTATCATGTTGATCTCTCCAGATATGTTACCGTGGGGTGATTCATCTGATAGATAGAGAGTGGATAGGATAAAAGAAAATGAGTCAAATGTAGATGAAGTGGCGGAGGCAGAGGAAAATGCGACTTGTCGGATGTAGCCCTTGCTTTTTGAACTAAATGACACTGAACTGTGCCTTGTTGTCAGCAACATGGCTCGTAATCCCGAAATTGTCGTTACACTGGATTTAGTTTCATGTGATTAACTGGTCTTCTGCCTAAGTCACAGTATTCTTCTTTTCTCGAAAACTGAGCCAATCTAATTCTATCAGGACAAATGAGAAGGTGAGCTAAACAGGATTTTGGTTAAACAATTTTGAAGTCTCTGTAGTGTAGGACTATGTTAAAGCTTAAGTGATAAGATCAGGCAAGTAGTGTACAGCTGATTTTAGGCGAGGGAGAGAAAGAGATATGGCAATGCAAGGTCTGGGTTTCGGCACACAAACGTTGAATGTGTTCCCAGAGATGAGATGGATAGAGAAACGACAGGAAGAGATGAGGCATAGCCGATAAGTCCAAATGTCCCCACCACCAATGATGTAACGCCAGCCTTACCCTGCAGGGCTTGCCGATCACTTTTATACTTTATTTTTTATCTATAAATAAACATTGCTGCCTCCCTACACTCCTCACTATCCAACTCTTCAGTCTCTCTCTCTCTCTCGTTTCTCTACAGCTCTTGAAAATGCGAGTCCAAATGAGTTCCTTGGTTTTCTGGGTCGGCCTAGTTCTTCTTGCCCGGTACGTAGCAGGCAATGAAGGGTCGCAAGTGCAGCCTGAGACGGTGAAGCTGGACACCGGAGGTCTGAGCAGGGAGAGTTTTCCAAAGGGTTTCGTGTTCGGAACAGCCACGTCCGCTTATCAAGTCGAAGGCATGGCCAGTGGTGACGGTCGTGGCCCCAGCATTTGGGACGTCTTCGTTAAAATTCCCGGTAATGTAACTGATGCTAAAGTGGTCAAATGTAAAAAAGAAGAAAAACAAATTTAAAAGAGTTAATTTCTGCGACATGATCAACAGGGATTGTTGCCAAGAATGCCACGGGTGAAGTGTCAGTGGACCAATATCATCGCTACAAGGTAGGTATTTGATAGGCATTTAGCCCTCTAATTCTTTAACGACAAAAGTTTGTTAACGTTAGTTGTCATTGCTGGCCTGAGCATCATCTACAGGGGAATGTCAAGTTTAAAATGTTTCTCTTTTGTTACAGGAAGATGTGGATCTTATGGCAAACCTGAATTTTGATGCGTACAGGTTTTCAATCTCATGGTCCAGGATTTTCCCTGGTACTTCCATCATCAACATAGTACATATACTTTGATCATTAGAAGTTGTTGTTGGTGTCGTGTTGCTTATCATTTATTTCAATTGGTTTTATTTAGATGGGACTGGGAAAGTAAATTGGAAGGGAGTTGCATACTACAACAGGTTGATCGACTCCTTGCTACAAAGAGGTAATTCTTTATAAAGATTAAGAATGTAAGAATTCCCAAACTAGTATTGCCCGGTTGTGTTGAAACAGGGGAGCTGATATCAATCTAAAATTATTTGCAGGCATTACTCCTTATGCTAATCTATATCACTATGATCTTCCTGAGGCACTTGAGAAGAGATATAATGGATTGTTGAGTTACCAAGTAGTGTAAGTACCATGCGAAGAAGCAACATTTGGTTTACATAATTCATTACATGTTACTACATATTTGATTTTGGATTTGTAGTTTGAAGCTATGATCCACACCTAACATGATCTATGACTGAAATTTTGATATATATTTTGAATCTTCAGAAAAGATTTTGCTGATTTTGCGGACTTCTGTTTCAAGACCTTTGGAGACAGGGTGAAGAACTGGATGACATTCAATGAACCGAGAGTAGTTGCTGCTCTTGGGTATGATAATGGGTTCTTTGCTCCTGGAAGGTGCTCCAAAGCATATGGGAATTGTACAGCAGGCAATTCTGGAACCGAGCCTTACATTGTTGCCCATCATTTGATTTTAGCCCATGGAGCTGCAGTGCAGAGATACCGTTTAAAGTACCAAGTAAGATCAATAGTTGTTGGTTTGATTTGAATGGGATAGTATCTTAAACTATTAGAGCGCATTCAAAGATTAACTTAATTGATATATACACATATTTTCAGCCAAAACAGAAGGGAAGGATTGGAATTCTCCTGGATTTTGTATGGTACGAACCTCTTACCAGGTCGAAGGCTGACAATTATGCGGCTCAAAGAGCAAGAGACTTTCATGTAGGATGGTAAGACTTTAAATAGCAAGAGATACATTCATCTCATTCTCCCCTCCAATATAGCTTTGGGGTGAGGTATTTGATTAATAATTTTGACAGTAGTTTCACAACATTTCTTGACATGGAAGAACTGAAACTATTATCTCATATGGATAGGAAGCCAGATCTGTGAATTGGCATTAATCTCAGCTACATATCATATGATTAAAATCAAGAGTTTTGAGAATGATATGTAAGAAGAGCAATGATGAACTTTTATCAATGTGCTTCTAGAACTAGTTCAAGCACAATGTCAGAAGAAAATCACAAGCATTAAAGAGCATAAAAGAAATTATAGTCTTCAGGGCTTTGCAATATATTTGAAGAGATTTATAACAGTGCTTCCTGAAATTTTTTAGGTTTATCCACCCCATCGTGTATGGAGAGTACCCAAGGACAATGCAGGAGATTGTTGGGAATAGGCTACCCAAGTTCACAAAAGAAGAGGTTAAGATGGTGAAGGGATCAATAGATTTTGTGGGCATTAACCAGTACACCGCTTACTATATGTATGATCCACATCAGTCTAAACCAAAAGTTTTAGGTTATCAGCAAGATTGGAATGCTGGATTTGCTTGTAAGACACTTTTTCTTTCACAATGACATTAGTTCTTTTTTTCATATATACTCTTAAAGTCTGAACTATTGTTTTTTGTCACCTGCACAGATGCGAAAAGGGGAGTGCCAATTGGTCCAAGAGTAAGTCTATGCCAATCACCTCTCCCAACATGAATTCCCCCTGAAAAATATGTTGTTTTGAGCAAACGTTGAATTGACTTGCCTTACACGATTATCTTACTGCTTGCAGGCGAATTCTAATTGGCTCTACAATGTACCTTGGGGGTTGTATAAGGCTCTGATGTACATAAAAGAGCGTTATGGGAATCCTACTGTGATTTTGTCTGAAAATGGTATGAATTTAGTAAATATCTCTGTCTTGAATTTAATTAAATTGCATGATGTTTTGCCTGGTTTCTCTACTCAGTTAATGTGAAGAAATAGAATTGAATTGCTTTGAATCTCATACTTTTGCTTGTTTCTGCAGGGATGGATGATCCGGGAAATGTGACCCTTTCCCAGGGATTGCACGACACTACAAGGATCAACTACTACAAGGCTTACTTAACTCAGCTGAGAAAGGCTGTTGACGGTGGGGCAAACGTAGTTGGCTACTTTGCATGGTCATTGCTGGACAATTTTGAATGGAGACTAGGCTACACTTCGAGGTTTGGCATTGTCTACGTTGATTTCTCGAACCTAAAGAGGTACCCTAAGATGTCAGCCTATTGGTTCAAGCAGCTTCTTACTCGGAAAAAGCATTAAGCAGCCAGACTCTGTTTGATCATGTTTTAGTTAGTAGAGAAAGTGTTCATGCAAGAAATCAACTATGGGGAGGCTAGCTCCTATGCTTTAGTTTCGGTTCCTCCTACTGTACTTTGTCACCACCTGGCTTACGTAATAAAAGCATAAATTGTGCCCAACGGCGACGTCTAAAACATATAAAATTTAGGCCCTTGTGTGATGCACCCTTTGTGATTCTTGTAATCACTGATCATATAACATCGTAATGTTATCCAAAGGAAGAATGATGCACTCTTTCATGGAAGAAGAACTTCATTTCTGCTCTGTTTTAGAAAGCTTACTTTCTGAAAGAATGATGCACTTGCTGGAGTTTACAAAAGAAGTTATAAATTAAAAAGATGAATGATTACACACGAGCAAAAAGTTAAGAATACTGTTCTTAGTCTCTGAATTCTTGCAATTACTTCCCTTCAACTTCAACTTGTCATTCTTACCTCTTCCTCTTCCACTAAACAGTCTTTTGGGATTACAGCTCACGCTTTCTTGAGATCCCACGTTCATGTGCGGGGTCTCACAACTTTCCACCTCACTCACCATTGATATTTGTTCAGCAGTGCTCTCTATCTGGTTAGAGGACATTTCAACTTTTCTTCCAGGAAATGCCAATTGGGTGTTATCAGGAAACACACACAAGATTTCCGACCTCTCAATCTCATCCTCGTCATTTGAGGAAACTAGTTCAGTGGTGTCCTTTGCCTCGGCTATGTGCATTTCATCAAGTTTTCTTTTCTTGAAAGGATTGTTATTCGGAATCAGTGGAATGTCCTCTGTAACCACATTCGCCTTTGTCACCTGACTTTTTAATGGAAAAGCTAATCTCTCTAGTCCAGCATCTTGGATATACTTCTTTTCAATTGAAACTGCACCTTGCCTCATTGTACCTGCTAACAGAAAATCACACCATTGTAAAATACATAGATAAATGCAAAAATATATGCATGAGCACCTACATGCTTCAGCATCTAAGTTTCTGCAGCAGATTCAACATTTTGCAAGCACAAGCAGGATTTTAAATATTATCAGCAGCAATGAATGTATTTAAACATTCCCAAAAACAGATATATCAGAGATTCTGGAATACATTGAAGATGACCAATAAATTAATAAATTTAAGACTAAACTATAAATCTTTAACATTTGATGTCATGTGTGGTTTCTAAAGAACTTGCCTGTCTTCTTTTTTTCTCTGGTTTTATGTGAAGAAAATACCAAGAAGCAGCTCTCTTGTCTGGATATATCAGCAGTTTCCAGCAACTGACGTTTACCAGAAGCTTGAAATTCAGTAGGCACTGGATGATTTCCAGGAGTTGGCATACTGTCAAAGGCCTCCATAGTAGTGGGGTCTAAGATTCCTTCGGCAATCGCAATAGCTACTGATGGAGAGATTTCTCTAATACCATTTGTCCTTGGTCAAGGGAAAATTGCATATGTCACACTCAAACATATTTATTACATGTTGCCAAGATCAACTGTCACAGAGCGCTAAATTTAGCCAGCAAGCAGAACTGGATGCCATTGGAAATCAATAAAAGGTTAAAATTGTAACTTTAAGATATCTGATAACCCTGGTCCAAAATATGCATATAAGCACCATAACATACAAAGCCTAATATTTCAACAATTTACACTATGAGATCTGTCTGAACATTAAACTGATGCATGACTAAAATAGAAAACTGGTTGAAGGATTACATCATATAAAATTATTGATATTATTATTTTATTTTAGTTTTTTGGGCTCTATTGTAGTATTACTGGTATTTTAGGGCATTTAAATTCAATTATTTTAATTAGAACTTTTTCCTACCAAGTACTAAGGTTTATGGAAATGTCTATAAGTAGCTATCTTCTTTCAGATTCTAACAGTATTACCTATGGATTATTGAAATTTGAGTATTAAATAATAATAATTTCACCTCTTGGTTCAATCCCTTTCTTTCTTAACTTCTTCTGTTTCTTTAAATGTTTCTTCCGATTCTTCCTCTTGCCCTATGTTTTCTCTCTGATCTCTTTTTTCTTCATCTTTTCCCTCCCTTTTCTGCATCGTGAAGTTGACACTGTAACTTCAGAATCAGAGTAAAAAAGAAAAGAATAAAAAAGGATACGGTCCCAGAAAATCAAGCCCTTCATCTAGAATTTGCAGAAGCTGTTTTGTAAGAGGTTTCATGTGTTTCAGCCCCTTGATTTCACCATCATATCTGCAAAGCAAGTTCAAAGCAACACTATAAGTTTATAAAAATCAAGCAATGGGGCATTGAATAATTCTATTTCCAGCATACGAACATTCTGGCATGCTGAAAAACTGCAACTGCTTCTTTGAAAGATTTGGAGTAATCTTCAGGCATTTGACTGCCCTTTTCAATCTTCAAAACTGATAAAACCTGTAAACATATCAACCAAATATGGAAGTTTAAATAATATTGCTGTGATCAAATGGATCATATCCATCATATAGAATTTTAAACCCTTAAGATGCTATAGCTGTTATAAATGGGAACAGCAATTCAGATGCTGTCATAATGGAAACAACAATTTCAACAAGATGCAAAAAATGTACTAGAGACAAAAAGATAGTTTTGTTTTTCCATTTAATTTGGGCTCACTAACTTTTGCCGCATGAAAGGCCATTAGATTGAGTCGTCAATTACTTTTTTTCTTATTAGCTAATTTCTCCTGCTTATGCTTCCAAACAGAAGCACCTGCATGGACATCCTTTGAAAATGAAAGGTTCCCATTCTGTTTATTATCTGGATGCAGGCATAGTAGACAAATATGATAAATGCTTGGTTACACCAAGTGAAATTTCATATACAATCAGCTGTTTCAAATTCTGTGCACCTCATGCGTAACAAAGAAGATGCAACTTTCACCAAAAGCTTGGAGATCTTTGAATGCTAAGTTTAAGAAAATGACCTCATCAAACCAGCTAATTATATGCAAACGCAACTCTCAGTTTTTTATTAACCTAGAGTCAAGTCAATATGGTTAAAGTCAGTAGCATACTTGTAGAGCCATTCATTTAAGTAAAGAATTCTCAATTTTGCCTCACTGGCATGATTTAAATTCTATGACCAAGCAGTTTATCTTCAAAAGATCATGTCAAATGAAAACCCCATTGAAATATTTGTTAGAACAATATTTGTTGGTTAAAAGTATGTTTTTGCTCTGCATATATTCTTGGAGGAAGGCTTTAAAATATGGGGAAAATAGTCAATTCTATATTCCATATGAAAAAGCAAACAGAAAAAACTTACACGGTCTAAGTTCCGATACTTGGAGACCAAGGAATGCGCCTTTGCAATCCCAATTCCAGGAACAGAAGGAAGGAAATCACATCCAGCTAAGACACACATACCTGTAGAATTTCATTACATATGCTAAAATTTTAGTCCAAATGCATATATTAGAGTCAAACAAAGAGGAAACATGTTAATCTCAGAAAAGAAGGTAAATAAGATCTTTCTAGTTTGACAATATTTATGGAAAACTTCACAACTAATAGAGAAGTTATTTAGTTCAACAGATTAAAAGAATCAGGCTTATAATTATCACAGGGATACAGAGTTCACCTTTATCAAGGTAGGTCTCTAAGGACCTTGATTGTGTACATAAAATTTTCAAATTTGATTCTTCGGAAAGCTGTGTTCTGGACAACCTAGGCTTTTAAATAACAGGTAAACTTCAAGAACATAGCTTTCAGGTGTCAAAATGAAACTTACCTATGAACAGTTCTTTATCAAAACCTCTGAAGGAAGGTTTACTAGTTATAGAATCAAAAACTTTAGCCAGAACTAGTTCTTCTCCATTGCCATATCGGTCCATTTTAAAGGTGATCTGTTAACAGAAAATGCATCAAAACAAGAAAAAACCAATAACTCTGATAATCAATAAAGAAAACAGAAGTCATCAGGAGAGCAGAAGACCTCCATCAGCACACGATATCATAGTTTTGGAGAAGTTCTTACAGCTGGACAACCATATGCTATTAGATCACTGTCTTCTGTAATCACTGCCACAACTCCACCTTTTTCAGCCTCAAGGGTGGCCAAGTATGCTAGCTGTGCATCAGCCTCATATGGTGCTACCACAAATTCGATGTTCTTTGATCTCAAAATCTGAAAAGTTACAGCACATTGCAACAGGAATGAGAACTGTTCCAAATTTACGTGATGAGCAAAAATCATAGAAAATGATATGCAAATGCAGAGGCATTGCTGAACTTAATTAAGAATATCATACATGAATCAATTGATGTGCCATGGCTGGAGTGATACTCACTGCTCTCTACACAATGGAAAAAGAAAGAGAAAAGTGAATGCCAATTTATAAAAGAACAGGTAATAAATCCATACAGATAATAGAATGAACAAGTATGGAAGATGATAAGCCATGCAAAATTTAAGCAGACCACAAAAAGTAAAAATATCTATGATCTGTGGTGTTATGAAAAATGATGCTAAAGAACTTTAGATTACTTAGGTGAACTAATTGGCAAGCTATTTAAAATTAACTAATTATACAGTTCCAATCCGGATAACACTTGAACAGGCTGAAATCACTACCCAAAATTTAGTTCATGCTCATGGACAATCTTGAGAGAGGTCTAAATAAGTGAAGTAAAATTGGACAGGCTGAAATCCAAGAGTAGCATCTAGCACTACAAGGTGAACTAATTCTAACCAAGAGCAAAACTAATAGTTCATCCAATAATTTTCAAGGAAGATTTAATAAACCATACTCCTTTTTTGTCCCCATTCACTTGAAGGCAAAAATATATACCAGAAGAAAATATTGTTACTTTTTTCAAGAAAAACGAATGCATTAAAACCATGGAAAACGAAACACATTATAGCTTTCAGATTTTTAATTTCAATACTAGCAGTTTAGATGATGCTTGGAGTTATAGGAGCTACATTAATTTTCTTGCAGTCTAAGTTGGTCATTTACTTGTCTACCAAATGGTTTTCTGTTAGGAACCCTATTTCTTGTTGGTTAAGTAGTCTAGAAATCAGTACAAATACCTACACAATCTTTAGTTTTTAATATGCTTTTCATCATGAAAATATGAGTATTCTGCTTTATTGAGGCACAGTTGGCTACAATCGTAGTGTGCTAAATAACCAATGTAGAAATTGAATTGATCAACTCGAAGCACTAACCAATCAAGAAACTGAAACAAGAAAAGAAAATCGTAAGCAAAGAGGATACAAAGATACACATGATTCAGAAATATTTCTTACTTTCACAGGCACCGCAAAGAAGAAATTCAGTATCAAACAGAAATTATAATGATCGTGCTCACCGTAAATATACCTACTAAAATAAATACCTAGTGCTTGGTTGGGTTTCTCTGACGACTTCATTGGTATTATTTGATTCAAGTGATGGATGGTAAACGTGTTGGTAGAACATGTTACATATTTCTAGAGTACTTATTGGGTGTCAGAAGTTTTGCAGTGTAAAATCCATCTCTATCTAAAGGATGTAACGGAAGAATGTAAGACCAAGAGGTAGTCAAAAAGTCATTTGCATTTGTTGCAGTTGGCTGAAGATTTCAACCTCTAAGAGCCAAGCTTCTGCATGAAATTAAATGAGGTTGGCCCAGTAATGGTCTCTCCCAATTCCATTACTTGTCACCTATGCAGTGAGAAAAATGTTGTGATATAAAAGGGAGAATGTGGGGGTGCTTGGCAGAGGAAGAGAGAAAGAAAAGAAACTGAAATTTTGGTTTCGTAAGCTCTTTTCATTGGGTTTCAGGGTTTGCTTGTGTATCCATCATCAAGCTAGTAGAAAACACATAGAAGTCATGAGGGAGTGATTATTGTAATAGGGTTTTTCTAGATGAGCTTGATCATTGTAATCTTTATTATAATGAGCTTCTTATTTGCACTGCCCTTAAGACATAAAGAATATTTAGCAAACCACATATGGTGACCTTTTTTGACCATTTTAAATTTTTGTTTTGAGTTTTTTGATTGGTTGGTGTTTGGAGTTGATCAATCTAATTTTTAAATTTGTTACTTTGATTAGCCCCAAAAAGAAATTCATTACATTGATTGTCTTCCATTACAGCTAAGAGGCTTTTGAGTTAAGGTCTAAGTCACAACACTACATGGCAAACCCCTTTTCACCAACTAAGTTAAATCTTAATCTTCTTGATGTGAGGATTTCCAGCAAACTTTCCTTCAATGGAAGCTTTATCTCGATATGAAATTTTCAAAACATTCAGAATCCTAATCCTACATGCAATTACCACCCCAAAATCTAATTTTGTAGGTCTCGCCCCCTATAAACCTAAAGAAAGGAGACATCTCCAAATCTATCCCACGTCAAATTAAGTACGAGACACATTAACAATGCATATGGGCAAAACGCTAATGAACAGTTCAAACATTGAATTAAAGGAACAAGGTAGCTAGGTGAAACCTGGAAAAGCTCACTAGCACCTCTAACATCCCCCTCCTTAAGCTTCGCCATTGCCAATTCTTGATTATCTTTCCGTCTCCTTAAATAGATTAAAATAAAAAGGAAAAGAGAAGAAACCAAGTTCGTATCATCTCCAAGAACTTGAAATAGCTATATACTGTTATGTAAGCTTTAAAAGTTCATCGTTTGAAGTAGAAAAGCTAAAAACCTGTATCTTTCATTTTCAGTGGCAGCCTTACAGGGGATATTGGCACCATCAAAAACAACAACTGGAGTTATCTTATGGTAACGAAGAAGATTGATTCTGTGCATAAAGTAATCTATGTATCGCGATTTCTTCTCGCTGTTTGAATTCAAACAAATTTCCATGCTACATGAATATGCTGCAATTTTTTGCATAAATCAATGCAGCCCATTTCATAAATTCAAAAAAATAATAAAAAAAAAAGAAGTGAACCATAAATACCTCCTTTATGTAACCATGAATACGCATCAATACCCACCTGAAAAAATTACAACAAATATATTACAAAAAAAAAAAGGAGCTAGCTCTAACGAGAGAGAGAGCGAGGATGAAATGTTATACCCGCTTGCCGGCGTATTTCTTGATGTGAACGGGTTCAATGAAGGGTTTCATAAATCTGAGCAGATCTTTGATTCCCATTCTTGCCAATTATTTTTGGGTTTAATCCGTTTTGAGGTTTTCTTTTTGCATTTGGGATGTATGGAGAGCTTGCTTTGCCTATGTTTATCTGACATGGTGCTGAGGGGAGAAAATGGCGGGAAGATGAGCAAAATGTCAAAAATTTGGAGGCAATTATGGGGCTGCGCGTAGTAACGGAACTGTCATAGAATGTATCTCACAGGCAAGTGAATGTCAACAAAATTGAAATTTTTTAGTTATATTATTTAAGAATTCATTTACTTTTGTCTCCAAATACATTGATGGTGCTTTACTTTGAATTGTAAAATTAAAAAAAAAAAAAAAGAAAACAAGCTAGGAGCAAACTTATAGTATAAAATTTCTTAAGTGAAATTCAAGCAATTTTTATTAAAAATTGTTAAAAACAAAATTTTGATCAATTAAAATTGATATTTGTACGCATAAATTATAGACGTATATTTGTTAAGATAATTGTATTAATTTAGTGATAGTTAGAATATGTTATTATTGACTAGTTAGTTAGTTAGTGTAAAATTCTTCACTAATTAGCTTGCTAGACTATAATTGTTAGTTAATTAGTTAGTTAGATTATGAATAGTATTAGCTTAAGAAATTATGAATAGTATTATATATATCATTTCTCTCTATAATTATATACACAATTCAAAATATAAGATTTCTCTTTTCATAACGTGGTATCAATGTCACCTTGAGCAATGACAGTCCCTATTTCACATACACAACGTGTTGATAGCTCTTATCTCACGCATTAATTGTCCATGTGTTGACTTCTTTTGCCATTGCAGCTTATTTGGCACATCAACTATCCTGTATTCTACCACATTATTTGTTACTATGGAGGATTCTCATAGTCGGAAGAGAAGACGTGTTGAAACAAGTAAAACAGAATGCATTAGAGGTGGCATAGAAAAAGATTGGAGCAATCTTTGAAGCGTAAATACTTTTGTGGCAGACGATGAGGAATAAGTGGTGAAAATGGCGAAGCACGACGGATGAAAAGAGTTGAGTCGAGAGAATATTTGGAAGAGCTTTGAGAGAGTTTTGAAAGTAATCTTTGATGATTTTCTGATACCTCCTAATTTTTCAAACTCCCATATTTATACTAAATAAGAGTGCTTTTTAAGGAACATTTGATAAAAAGAGCGTACTTTTAGCAAATCACATTTTGCATGGAAGAACGTGCTTATCATGAAAGAGTACATTAAAGAATAACTTATTGGATGTTAAGAGAAAGAGTATGTAATTTGATAGTGCACGTAAGTTTTGGGTAATGGAGTACTGACACTTAATAATGCACCACATGTGCTCTTAAAAAAAAGAAAAAGGGTAAAACACGTGTACTTCAAGGAAAGGTTAAGAGGAAGTCCTCTTAATTATCTCCATATTTGATCCATCAAGCCAAACTCTCTAGAGCATCCCAAATATAAAAATAACCAATGAACCTTACTACTCGTTCTGAATTACTGTCATTTCCCCATGTAATATGGTTGTTGTACTCTTGTTTTTATTCTATAACACAATACTTGAAAAAATAATAGTTAATCAAAATTGGATATCTACATATTGCCCCTGCATAAAAATTCTTATAAGAAATTTTTATGCATAAAATAAGAAGATGTAATTTGAGTCACACACATAGAATAAGTAATGCAAGGTAATGCTTTTATATATTATTCTTCTTCAAAAGAAAGAATAGTTAATGAAGTAATGCTAAAACATGTTTTTTCAACTATTCCCTTCAAAGCGATATCTTTTTTAATTAGAACCTTTACTGCTTTTGAATTAGGCTTTAAATCTCGCATACATTCTTAGAAAACTTGAAAACACGCAATGCTTGCAAATTTGTGCATTTTATTATTATTATTATTTTGTTACAAAATTTGCTTGTGGTTAGGAATACCCACTTGGAGTGTTACGCACTTGGGAACATTACACATTTGGGAATGTTGTTGTGCATTACGCACTTGGGAACATTTTGGTGCATTGTATGCTTGAGAACGTCCTTATGCTTTAAAGGGAATGTCACTAGTGTGTTACGCACTTAAGAACGTTCCTATACGTTATGCACTTGGGAACGTTCCTATGCTTTATGCATTAGAAAACGTCCATATGTGTTATGCACTTGGGAACATCACTTAGGCATTACGTACTCGGAATGTCACCAGTGCTTAATGCACATGAGAACGTCCTTATGTGTTACACATTTGAAAATGTCCTTATACGTTACGCACTTAAGAACATTCATATCCTTTACGTATTTGAGAATGTCCTTATATTATACACATTTGGAATGTCACTAGTGTGTTATGCACTTAAGAATGTCTATATGCGTTATGCACTTTAGAACATCACTTGGGCATTACGCACTGAGAACGTCACCTGTACGTTATGCACTTGGGAAACACTTAGCATAGTTTTGTTTTGCCATTTGTGTGAAAAATTTATTATAAAAAAAAAGATTTTAATGCGTAATTGGAATTTATAATAAATAACAAGCCTTGTTGTGTGAGGTTGTGCAAGCTTACGATAAAGGCTTGCCCCCTTAAGTGTCCATTTCAACATTTAGGGCCAATCTTGTTGACGAAACTAGAATTTTCTGTCACGACTCGGTACTCCCCTCGAGTCCATGACAACCGTCGCGGTATCCCGATAAACACTCATTACCCGAAATGTCAATCGAAACCTTGTAAGGCTTAATATCAGTTTCTCATTTCCTCTGTGAGTAACCGTTGCCAAATATCATGTTCTAAAAGATTTTAAGTTGTTTTCAACTTAAAACAAATAAACTAATAATTTTCGTCTCACAAGGGTATTTTGGTCATTTTTTTCAAAAATTTCGAAACTAGGTAAAAATGTAGTATACGAATACAAAACACATAATTCATAATCAAAAATAAGTTTAAACGTCTAAAACCTTCATTTAAAATGAAATTATAATTATTTGAATATAATAAAAAAATAAAAAAATATTTAATAAAATATTCTATTTTCTTATAAAATAATATTTTAAAGTTATACGTAAATAATCTTTGCAGCGTCAAAGCAAAATAAATTCATACATATTGTAATACAGTAAGTCAGAGTATTTAATTTAATTTACAATAACCAGTGGACCTCAGAATAACCAAAAGTAAGGAGGACTGTGAACCTACAGTTTGGAGGATGCAAATCCAATGGTAACCTCGATGAAACCAGCTATCTACAGCCTATTCTGAGCCTGAAATTGGTGGAAAGGAGGGTGGTGAGATTATATAATCCTAGTGAGTAAACAAACATCATCCAAAATATCTAAAGTCGAGTAAATGGAGACGATTAAAATATTCCATCTCAATATGTGTTTCATAACATAAATATTCATTTCATTTAAATAATCAACATGGCTTATGAGTATCTTCAAAGCTTGGCTCCTGCCAAAATCATTCTCGGGAATACCTTGACCGAGGCATTTAACCGAGTCCGCTAAGGCTGTTAAAAAGTTTCATATACACATAAACATATTTTTAGTTTGAAAAATATAGCCGTTTCTTGGCGTTAGCGGAGTTCATCATCACAAGGTGGTTCGGTGTGACATGAACTCTAACCATGCCTCAAGAGATACCCTACGCGCCTTTCTGACCGAGGTACATATAAAACCGGATTCGTGCCCCTCTAATAGGCTGGTCCATAGAATCCGCCCATTGCAGTAAGCTAAACCCACCGTACAATAAAATTTTGACAGCATGACATGACTAATATTATACTACCCAGCCTGTAAATGTAAAACAGAATAATTCATACAGTTCATAAACCACAATTCCAACCAATCATGCCAACACATTATCATAAGCCATCAATTATAACCATATATTTACAACGCATCAAGTGGTCTCCAGTTATTCTATTTTCAAAGCCATCATTCAATTTCAAGACAATTTATAAAATCATTTTATTTAAACACATTTTGTTTGTAAAACCTAAAAATTAACCATTTAAACTCATATTCCATAAATTCACAAAATCGAATAAAAAGACCACTTTAGATAATTAAAATGATGATAAGGTTACTCACTATTTCGGGAGTCGAATTTCTAGAGTACTTTGACTACCGATCCTCGGGTACAATTTCTTTGCCCTTAGCGGAGGATTCACCACCTAGACATGATGCAAAATCAAGCAATTTACCACATTGGTGCTAAATCGTTATAAAACTATATGGATGCATGAAATGGAATGCAAACTGTTTGGATTATTGTCCAAACACGGTGTTCTACACAAATTCAATTGTGTACCTAAATAAAACGGTATTGGCCTAATTCGATCTATCACTCGATTAATTGGTCAATATGTCCAATTCAACTCCAATTAACTCCATTTTTCTTCAAATTCTCCAAACCATCAAACACAAGTCAAATAGCATAAAATTTAGCAAAATTATCTTCACATTTTCTCTTGAAAATTTCGGTCATGGTGAGTGCATCAACACTATGATTTTTCCTACTCGATTTTTTCACCATAATTCATCATTTCCTCATCAATTCACATGAAATAAAATCAAAATCATCATCAATATTCCACATGGAGAATTCGGCCAATGATGGGTGATGGGAGAAAATGAATTTTTCTTGTTGGTTTTTCATGCTACACATCACTAACTAACTAAAAACACTAAAATATATTGAAATCTAACCAAATCAAGCATCAAAACTCCTCCCCCCATGTCCGGCCAGCAAGGGATTCATCATGATTTCATATGATTCAACCATGGAAAATCAAAAAGAATGCATGGAAAAGGTAGATCTCAAGCTTTATTGAAAAAATCTTACCTTTTTCACTTGTTTCCTTGAATTTTCACACTTTTCCTTTGAATTTTTCCACCTAGGGTTCTTGTTTTTCTTTTCTTCCTTTGTTCTTCCTTTGGCCGGCCATAAGAATGAGAAATAGGCTGATTTTGTGCTGATATTAAAGCTAAATAATAAATGGATATAAACTTGACACATGTCACCATTCCATTGGTCGATGTGTTATACTTACCCATTAAGCAATCTCTCTCCACCACTTAAATTTTCTCAATTATCCATGATAATATTGGGTAAAATTCATGGGCTGAACAAGTGTTGGGTGGTGTAAAATTACAATTTTACCCCTAGAGTGGCAAAATGACTATTTTACCCCTATACTCGAAAAAATATCGAAATTAAAATTTTTCACTTATCAAACTCAAATTATGTTCTAAATAGTCAATCTTGATCAAAAACTTCTTCCAACATTCACATCTTAATCTCAGGTGGCAAAATGACCATTTTACCCCTAAATTATGAAAATTTCAATTTGACTCCAAATCGGTCCTCAAACTCCGAATCACCATTTTAAGTCATTCTGGGGTTTTAAAATTCTCAATTTCATCTTAAAATCTTTATTTGGTCTAGTTTGAGGCTTAATTCAACTTAGTTGCACCACTAGATACATTACCGACTTTCGACAATTTTTCGGGGCTTTCCAAGTATGCAAGCATATTGTCAATCACATGAATGACATGGCAAGTATTTTATAAGATCGGGCTTGACATTTTCACTAATAGAATAGCTTTTGTCTCGTACACTAAAGAAAAAGGAGTAGTGTTGGTAGGTCATCACTTTGAAGTTCCATATACCCATAGTGCCACTGAAATAACATAATGCCACATCTTAGGATCGTTATGTACCATTCTACTCAACACTTTGAGAATAGTTTTGTTCGTGGCTTCAGCTAAGCCATTCCCTTTAAGGTAATAAGAGTTTAACTTCACATTGTCATCATCATAAAAGGCTAACAATTCCCTTACACTATAGTTAATAAATGGAATGCCATTGTCTAACAAAATATGCTTGGATATTCCAAACTGCATATGATGCTCTTTTTAATGAAGTTGGTCACAACCGATCCAATTACGTTCTTCAAGGGAACAACCTTTACCCATTCAATAAAGCATTCTATTGCTGCAAGTATCCATGTATGTCCTCCAAAAAGGGGACTGATAGGCCCAACTAAGTCGAATGCCTAAGTGTGGAAAGGCCAAGGTGTGATGATGCTATACAGTACTATAGTTGGAGCATGTATGGCATTCCCATGGACTTGACATTGCATTTCCTTGTGTAATTAACCGCCTTTGTTTCTATGGTAGGCCAATAGTATCCAAGATCCAATAACTTCTGATAAAGCTTCCTCCCTCATTCATGCTCTCCACTATTTCCAGCATGAACTTCTTCCAATAATGGATTTACATCAGCATGAGAAACACTCTTCAGTAGATGTCCTATAAATGATACTTGAAATAATTCATTTTATTTACTAAAAAAGCGTTGAACTCTTTTCTTCAATTGTCTTGCATCTTAGAAATTTGTTGAAAAATCTCTATTTTGAAAGAAGTTGATATAGGGTTCATGCCAATCGCCAACACTTTCTTTAAAATGACATTCACGCATATTTGGAGATTCTGAACACTTAGGACAAGATTGTTGAAATTGAAGCCCATCTTTGGACATAGTTGGCGAAGCTATGGCAATTTCACCTTCCTCTATTAGCTCTTTAAAAAAAAAAGCTTTAGTGTAACTTACCTCATGATGCTCAAGTAGTGTCTTGGCTGTTGGAATGAAGATTTCTTTCCTTTTTCTAGTAGCCTTTGAGGCATTGGTGGTGCGAAGAGGGAATGATATTATGAGTATGCAAGAACTTCTTTCCTATGAGCAAATGATAGGCCACATCAGCTTCAATAGCATGAAGCAAGTTTGGTCTTGAATATGTCCCATCTTGGAACTCACCATGACTTGTCCTAAAGTTGTAATTTCTTTATTGTTGAATGACATAATAGTCATGTGATGGTGCAAGCTCTCTAAGTCTATCTTTGCAGCTTTCAAAATAGACAATGGCATGAGGTTTATCGAGGATTGGTCATCAATGAATGTCTTTTACATTGAGTATCTGTTGACATTGTTGTCCACATAAAGCAACTTGTTGTGATAGAGGTGTGATGTGCATATGTCTGCTTCTATGAATACTATGGCATTTTCATATCCGTTCACTATTTTCCTCATAAGTTGTCTTACCAAGCTTCATTTTTCATATTGCGCTCTGGGTATTTATACTAACATTGTGGCTGTTTTCCTCCTTAACTCTTTTAAAAAGCCAAGTTGATTAAAGAAATGCTTGAAGCTAGGCGTCTTCCTAAGTGAGTCGATAATGGAAAAGATAACCACAATAATTGCATATAAGTCTTTTTCTTGATTTGAGGAAAGGGAAAGCTCATCATGAACACAGATAATTGCACTTACATGCCATCAGGCATTTATATGACTAAGGAGTGGGTTATTTTGAATTTTGTTGTTTCCAATCAAGACATTTCTTGCTTATGTTCTTCTATGAATATCTTACATAGGTTTCTGCATTCAGCAAATGGATGACCAACCTTGCAATGATAATTAAAATACTTCAACTTTGACTTCTCTTTTGCCATTAGTGGTTGTGATACATAAGGCAAATTTACCTATCGATCTCTAATCCATTTTTAAAGGAATGTCCTTACTCTGTCAAGTGGAATTGAGAATAGAAATGGTGCATCAATCTATTCATCTTGTCTTCTTTTGAAGTTATCCCACCTTGGTCTTTAGTTTTCTTGAGGACCTCTTTTTTCTCTACCTTCTCCTTGGATTGTGTTCATAGTCAAGATGTTCCTTTTATTGAAATGATTGGCTCTTTTTTGCCTAAGGATCATATTATTGGTCGGTCGTGCAACTTCAACTAAAATGGCAAAGGTAGAAAGAGGTAAGTTTTTCAAATACACCTTTTATTCATCGAACATGCCTTGGATGTAGACTTTGACTAGCTTTTTTTTCATCATGAGAATCTTGTAAGTCTAATACTCGTTCTTTAAATTGCTAGATGTACTCCTTAAGATCCTTTTCTGACTTTTGATGTTCTCTTTCTAGATCAATGTAATCAATCCTCCTTAATGAAGTCATCAAAACGTAAAAGGTTCTTTTGGTAAAGAGAGAAGATGTTTTGCATCAAGTAAAATGAAATGCATTAGAGGCGACAAAATGGGAAATTGGAGAAGTCCTTGAAGCATAAGTGCTTTTGTGGCAAACGGGGAAGAATAAGAAATCAAAGAATAAGTGGATAAAATGGCGAAGCATGACTAATGGAAAAAGCTGAGTAGAGAGAATATTTGGAAGAGCTTTCAGAGAGTTTTGAGAATAATCTTTGATAGTTTTCTAATGCCTCCCAAATTTCTAAACACATATTTATACTAAATATGAGTGCTTTCTTAAGAGCACTTGGTAGAAGGAGAGCACTTTTTAGAGAGCATGTTTTGCATGGTAGAACATACTTGTCATGAATAGCACATTAAAGAACAGCTTATTAGATGTTAAGAGAATGAGCATGTCATTGAATAGTGCACGTAAGTTTTAGGTAGTGGAGTAGTGACATTCAATAATGCACCACATGTACTCTTAAGAAAGAAAGAAAGGGTAAAGCGTGTGTACTTCAAAGAAATGTTAAGAAGAAGTATTCATAACTACCTCTATATCTAATCCATCAAGCTAAACTCTTTAGAACATCTCAAATATGAAAATAACTCATGAACCTTGTTACTCGTTTTGAGTTACTTTCACTTCCCCGTGTGACATGGTTGTTTCACATTTGTTTTTATCTTGTAATACAATGCCTAAAGAAATAATATTTAGTCAAAATTGGGCATCTATGGTTATGTATTCTATCACATATTTTACAGTGTATCCCATCATAAACTTTGTCATGTGTTTATCAAGTATTCTGCAATGTATTCTATCACTTAGTCAATTACGTGTTTTGTCACATATTTTGCCATATGTTTAGTCACGTATTTTGTTGCGTGCTATGCCACATATACACTTTCATAAAGTCATTGTATCTATTAGTTTTGACTTCTTAATTCCCATGTTAGTTTCTCTTTTTCTTAATTCTACTGTAAGATGGAGAAAAATGAAGTTTTCAAACCAATTGTTCAAATGCACAAAATTTCTCTTGTTGTAACAAATATTATTAAACAACAATTGCTTGGAATGTTTAAAAAAAGAAACACTCCTTCAAATACAAGGCAAGCAATTTGTACAGATGACTTATTTTTTACTAATATTTTCCATCCAAGGGGATTCCTTTTTATTTGTTAATCTTAAATTTTTACTTTTGGTTTTTGTTTAACAATATATGTATCCAATTAACTCCAAATGTACTACATTTAAAGCTTACTCAAAAATTAGAAACTTTCTTTAATTAAAAAAGGATTATCAACTCAGTAGAGATATAGTTTAGTTGTTTGAATTTATAATTTCTATATTAGCAAGATCAAGTACTACAATATTCGTTGTATACACTGATAGTGATGTATTATTTGGGGTAAAGGATTTTCTACAAGGACATATTGTATTATTTGCTGACATTATAGAAGGATAGAGCATTCCTCCAGATGTCCAGCTTGACAGTTATATATGTAGCATTCATCAAGGGGCTAGTATCAAATATAGGGGAATGTAGTTCGTTTTGTTAAGTGCTGCATCCCAAACTGAGAATGCACTAGAACACCTCATCCATTTTCTTGTCATATCAAGGAAATGTCGGTCGATCACATCTTTCAAGGCCTCAGTCTTGTTAACCCATTCAAGGCCTTTTTCTGCATAGGTTTGGGAGTTGAAATTTATGGTGAAGAAATGATCAGCTTCCAGCCTCTTGAACATCATTGTCATTAGCACAAGGAGCTAATCCAACAATAAAGATTGATTTCAGCTCATTTTGAAGGCATTGGATACATTGAAGCATATCTTGATGTAATGAGTAGAAGGATGAAGAAGGCAGTCCCATTTATGGCGAAGCCCTTGATCTTTTTCTTTGCGTGTAAGCCAACAAGCAGGTCTAGCTTGAAATACCCAATACTTTGATATGGTGACTAAATAAAGTTGATCAAATGCAAATTGAGGTCAATTAAAATGTTTAGAAGTGATAAAAGACGAAAGAAGTAGTTTAGGATAAAATGTTTTGCAAGTGAGAAAATAATAAAAAAATAAATATATTTATCGAAGGAGAATTTGTGAGATAAAGGCGATTTGGAAGTCAAGTGAGGCATAATAAGGTATTTTTGGTACCCAGGAGACAAGATAAAATTTTTAGAATAAATAATATTTTATTAATAAATAAATAATATTAAAATATTAATATTTAGCCGGATGTCGAAATCAGTCATGAAGATGGATCATATGGTTGATCCAAGTGGGGGAGTAGATGACAAGC
>NC_030852.1:3782843-3827195 GCF_000208745.1 Theobroma cacao
AGATGTGGGCCCACGTGTCACTGTAAAAGAAATTTTATGCTTTGGTTATTTGCTTTATAGTATATATAAATATAATTAACTTTTACGCTATAAGAATATGTATCGATAGTTTTATTAAAATTATTTTATAAGAAAATAGTTTATTTTATTGAATATTTTTATTGTATTCAAATAGTCAAATTTTCACTTCAAATGAACGTTTTAGATATTTAATTTGTTTTTAAATCATTAAATATATATTTTCGGCTTACTTACTATATTTTTAGCAAGTTTCGAGTTTTTCGATAAAAATGACGAAAATTCCCCTGTGAGCAAAAAAAAAAATCTGTTATGTTATGATTTGGAAATGACTTGTAATCCTTCGTATTTTGATTATTTGATATCTATTGCTCACCGGGGAAGTGCAAAACCTGATACGAGAGCCTTGCGAGGTTTCGACCGACATTCGAGGTGAAGAATGTTTGTCGAGGCTTCACGGCGATTGTCACGGGCTCGATGGGGAGTTCCGGGTCGTGACATAGCTTGTCAACATTTTCTTCATACACCTCCTTGAGGGCTTCTATGACTTCATTATCATTTGTCAAATCTTCCCACTTACTGATTGGAATCATCAGTAAGTTCTTTCAAAACTCATTGTACTGAGCAACTCCCCTATCCCTATTTCCATAAACTAAACAACCAACAATGTAAAATTACACCATGACCACGAGGCAAATGTAAAAAGAGTTAAAACATTGTAACGATGCAATGGAGAAAAAAAAGAAATTCAAATTAACAAGTAATTTACTTTCTAAGGTAGCCATATCAACTGGATGTGGTATCTCCTCCCCATTAATGTCATGAGGAACAAGGTTCCTCATCCATGATAGGTAGTTCCATAATGTGATTGTGCCACTTACCTAATGACCCATTGAAACCAACATCTATTCCATGCCAATTTTTAACAGTTTTCTTTCACCTTCTTTTCCAGCCAATTCTATCATAGGCACCTTATAGGTATCATATTCATACCAATTAAGTCTTAAGAGTTTTTCCGTATTGCAAAGGCATCATTAAATAAGCATATGAAGTTCAACTTATTTTGAAAAAGGAACTTATAATTTAAAATGACAAGAAAAAGAATAAATTAATTTTTCTTTTACTAATAGCAGTTGCACAAAACATATAGAGTAAAGACAAGTAATGAGAAATACTTTTCTGATACAAGAGGACATTCATATTTTGGAGTCGTAGACTTGATGTTCCTTAAGATGAATTTGTTAGGTAGGAGTGAATGCATTTTATAGATACTAAAAAACTGTTTTGTAAGAGAGTATGGGACTCCATGATCTTTAGGCTTCCTAAAACCAACCAGCCCACTTAGTATCAGTCCACAAACATGCCCAAACATATCTTTAAATTTCTTCCCAAGAAAACCATACCTACATTAAACATATATTCCCAAATAATATCCAATAAGCAATTCAACATCATAGTTTTCTCAAAACAAATAGATTTATCTATTTTATAGTAGTTTTTTAATGTAGCCTTAGACAAAGGTAGAGTTATCTTATATTCTTATTAGTACTTTGTGCAAAATTAGTTGCCATTTCTTAGCAACTTAGTGACTGAAATATTTCTTACCAGTTGATCCTCATCCCTGCAAGAAGAATGTTAATCTTTAGCAGCTCTACTGTCTAATCAATGGTGTGGATTTTCACAATGATAGTTGAGGTCACCAGTCTGGCATGTCAACAGAGCTTCTCATCATCAAGATCAAAGTAATGTTCCTTAAGAAGAAAAATGGTTCACTAATTCATCAGCTACATAGATTGTGTTGCTATTCCTATTAGAAAAATATCAAGTGGCATTTTGTTGCATCCATGTTTATAAAAAAGTAAGAAACTAACAGTTAACTCTAAAACTTTAGTAGCAGAGTAACAAAAAGACATTCAAACAGTCCTAGCTATAATCATTTGATTCATTCAAGTAGCTTAAGCAATTGATAAGTAATTGAGCACTGCATTTAATAAGGCTTACTTTTAGCATATCACACATGACATTGTGCTCTCGGACAAATAAGGCTTGTAGAAGGGAAAAGCCTGCCCAACAGTTCCTTACATCCCTTAAAATAGGAATCCCTTTCTCATCATGCTCAAAAAGGCCATTTCCTACTATTTTTAGCTTTCCGTCTTTGAATGTTCTTACTCTTCTCATGCTTTCATCATTGTTCCCATAAATTACACTCCCATCCCTAATCAAGTTAAAAGAGGTTACTTTTTTCCAAACATTCAAGGTACTGTGGTCTAACAACTTGTTGTTTTCAAGCCTAATACATAATTAAATATTCAAGGTGGAAGTTCATTTTAGAATTTCACTATAGGTAAGATTACATTGAAATGGTTTTTTGATAGAGCTCATTCTGGTTTATTTCCAAACTAAACATCTTCTTTATGCATCTACACTAGAAGCATACTACTGATTGTAGCAGCAGTCTTAACTAGTATTGGAGCTTCAGAAAGTAAAAAAAAAAATTAAAAATATTTTCCTTACTTCAAAATTCAGAGGTGGGATAATAGTTGTTAATGTTGTTGAAACATGCCACTTTCTTCCCAAGGTAACATTAAGTCGCATAGAAATCATGTTACAATTAGCATTTAGGAAAATCTAAACATGGATCACTTACCACCAAGGAGTCTTGGTATTCAGAAAGTTAAACTTGTTATCATCAGTTTCCCTGTCGAGACCCTCTTGGTCTTAAAAAACCTGAATGACTTCAATGGATAACCACTTTCAATTTTGTGTCTGAAGCCCTGAGTTCCACCTACCAAATGATATGTACCTTAATCATTCTACTTGCCATTAAATCTCTTTGACCTATTATTTCTCAACTGTCTATAAGTTTACATCATGCTTTCTACACTTCCACTACAACTATATCTGAACCAGTTTCGTGGAAAATTTTTTCATCACTTCACAGTCAAAGTTCTTTGGCTGGTTCCAACCAAACATTTTGCTGCTCTTGTTTGGTCAGATTTTCTACCTTAGTACACCAGAAAGCAAGGTTAAGGTAGTACTAATTATTTTCACCTATTGAGTGTCCTTCAAATGATCAATCCAATCATGAATCATGAATTGTATCCAAGAACTGGCAATCATGTTAAATTGTTCCCTAGTGTCGATGAACCTTTTACTAACTAAAAGCTTTATGGCTACAACTGATGGGTGTGGTTCCACCAACTGCTCATGTAAATAGTAAAAAAAAAATAAAAATAAAAGCAGAATATGAATATCAAACAAGATTACATAAAATAATTGAAATTCCCTTTTGAGTCCTTATGGCTCACATTTAATGCATATTAATTATTAATAATTAATTAATAGTAATAATAAGTAAATACTAATATATATATATATATATATGGGCTAGATTTAGGTGGAGTATATGAAATTCTTAATTCAAATTGAAAATTGAAACCAATAAATTAAAAGAACAACATGAGTAATACATAAAACCACAAATAATTTTAACAAAATTTTAATAGTTTATTTAAATAGGTATTTTAACTAAATTTATGATAAAATTTTCATCAATTATTAATAAATTGATTAAGTTTTGTTTGTAAATATTATATTTAATTAAATTTTACGTATAATTAATCTACTTAGTCTATAATTATTATCCTTGTTAGACTGGTGATATTATTATATAGTGAAGTCTCATATCCTCAATCAATGAGCATACTGATGGGTTTGACGATGGATGACATGCTCAAAATACGCAACGGAAAGAAAATTAAAATTTTATAAGTAAACAACCAAAACATGCCTCCACCCCGTGGATCAACTTGGTGATATTTAACACATAAAAGCACAAAATAAATTGTTATTCAGAAAGTTACCTTACCAAGTAATTTCGTAATCACAATGGCACTTCCCGAAGTAATCTTGCGAACACCACAAGAAGCAAAAAACCCTAGCTAATCAAGTGTTTGGCCTCCAATAGTAGTACAGACGATTGCACTTGAACCTTCAACAAATGAAGGAGTTTTTAATTATATTTTGTGTTAACAAAGAGGACAACAATTATCATTTTCTTCTTTTTTACAATCTTAGCTGAACCTCTCTTGAAAATTGCTTTATAAGCAATTTTCTCTTTCACACAAAGAGAGTGGTAGCAAAGAGAGAAAATGCTTTTATTTTTTTGACAAAAACTAAGTTTTCTTCATGTGAAAAATTCTCATATAGAAAATAGTTAAAAGGTGACTTATATAGTTAGCTTAAACGACTTCAATTTTGCAATTAAACCCTCAATATTATAATACATTATAATATTGGGCCCATTACTTAATTAAACTCTTTTAATTAAGTGCTTGAAAATTAAAATCAAAATTAATTTCTTTTATATTTTGCAATCAAGGCTTTATAATTATAACTATTTTCAATTATGCCTAAAACTCAATTAAACTCCTTTAATTAAGTTTACAAAAGTTAATTACCTAGCATGTAATTTAAGTCTAACTTAAATCATCACTCTCCCAATTTAATTTAAATGCAATCATTGTGTGTACCCCATTAGGTTCCTAGCATGTTGGCAATGGAATTGATTAATAACTTAATTGTTTAATATAAATTTCAATCAATTAATTTATAATCAATTCCATAGACCAAGACTGGCATTTAGCAATGCATCATGGCCACCTAATTGTTAGGAAAGTTAAAGGGTTCTTTGACAACCTTTCAACGTACAATTTATCAGTGTAATTCATTCCCTCATCATATATCTTGGAGATGATAAGAACTTGGTAAAATGTCTACTTTTATTGACCTTCATATTCGTTTCTGCAATTATAGCATTAGCTTTATAGAGAGTTAAGAAACCTTTTTCATAATCTTTATGTCGCCTTGGCCAAGGACTTCAATAAGCTAATGTTAACCAAGAACTGATAAGATAAGTCCTCTAAAACACTTGAGACGATGATTCCTATCTTGACCAATCATTTGCCTTCACATACTTCAGTTATACCTAAAAGCATCTTGTTTTGGCATCTTTGGTTAGGCACTCGTAGGGATGAAATCAAAGCATAACACTCCACATATAAGGTAACTTGGTGTCTTAAGTCTAAGGTGTATTTACATGACTAACACATGAGAAGTGTTGCACAAAAATTAGAGTGTATTACCAAATGTACTTCTTATGGCGGGTCATGTTTAGTGAAAAACATAAAATATGTCAGTCTTTAAGTATCATTGATGTCTAGTCTTAATGATACATTAACTAAGAATATTTTGAGATTATGCTTTGATGCATAAGGATCTCATAACTGCAACCCATTATAGTTCCCTTGCAAGGCATAGCAATCCCATGGACTTCATCGAATTAGAATTATAACTCATTATAATTGATGTTTTATTGATGAAAGAAAACATCTAATCATTCAACATGAATGATACTATTGCATGATTATAATCAAGCCTTAGCCAATCCCAATTGGCTGCAGGGCTCATCCCAACACATACCTATATCTCTCTGTTTATGTCATAGTATAAGCGCCTAGCATTATTGAGTGTAATAAAGATAAGGACAATTTGGGACCATAAGTTGTGAGTAAGCTAAATAATTCTTTTTTCCATCTCTCATCGCTGTCATGTGAGTTTTTGTTACATAGTCCCCCAAGGATTTCCTCTTTACTTCTTCATCTGTTGTTCTTAGCTAGAATCTAAAATCACTCTGCTACTTTTCTCCATTTCAGTTAAACTATAGCTAGGTCAAATACATTAATCTTATCATTTTGGAGGGAAAGAAAAAGAGACATGTATATACATATATCAAAGGTATAAGGACATGGGCGTAGCTCACAGTTTGAAGTTGATGGAAGCATGTTGCGACCGAAGAAGGTTCCCTGGTTACCAATTACATCACCACTAGGGTGGTTGCACTTCCTATTAGTAGTATTGTAACAGAAGTCTCTCGTATCATATTTCCCACCAATGGTTCCTATTCCTCCCACATGCAAGAGATTGTAACGTTGGTGCAAGTGTCCTTTCATCCCCAGGTAAACTAGCCCCATGAAAACGGGTAACCTATGCCACACCTTGAACTTGTCCTCCAAATGTATAACTTGATGATGATCATGATTTTTACAATGATCAAATTAGTAATGAAGATAAAAAAACGAAAAGAAAAAGTTGATGGAAGGTTGATATGATGCATAAATTAATAACGAGAAATCAAAAGGGTTAATTGCACCACTAACATAGAACAACAAAGTATCAAGGAGAGTCATCTTGGTAACAAGATTTCGAAGCTAAGGATGAAGAGAGGAGGAAAGGTATAAAGAGATTCCCATGATTTTTTCTTTAGGAGTAAAAATTTGGCAATGGTTTTTATGGGTGACAATGGTGAGGTTAGATGGACTGGATCAATGATATTGAGACAGGCTAATCGATTGTTTAATAAATATAGACAGTTCGGGGTTGTAGTTGTACCAAGGAAAATTTGTCTGCTGGCTTGGCTAGCCTTAGAACGAGAAAGCAATATACAAAACAAAAACCCCTACCCACATTAAGGGCACAAAGCCGTAGGCCCTAAAAATTTGGTACGTTTGCATAGTTAGCATGACTCTTTAAGGTTGGTTGACTTTCAGTATTTGTTGTAAGATCCTCTCATTTTCACCAAATCTTTGTTTTTCTGCCCTTAATGATGACAATGCTTATTGCTTATTTGTCACTTTTGTTATTTATTTGTTGCTTTCAATATTAAAAATGTATTTAGAATTAAATTATTGCTCTATATATGAACAATGAATCATAAAAGTTTAAAACTCAACAAAGATTTTATATAATTGACATGTTGTGTCTCCTTAATTATAATTCCATATAAATTATAAGAAATCTTTAAACTATAGATTTGTATCTTTATTTGGATAAAAAACATCATGTGAATCAAAATCGGTCACCGTTTTAATCAATAAAGCATTGGTGGCATACATGACATTAAAAATAGGCTAAAGTTTTTTTTAGCCCTAAAATATAAAGTGTTTTTGAAAATTTCCCTTTAGATAATTTTAATTATTTTTAGTCAAGAGATGAGATTTTGGGACAAAAATGCCCATAATGAGACCTCTTCATTGGCATGCACTCTTATTCACGCGCATATTGGGAAAAACAAATCTGCATAGAATTTGTTCCCTCTAATCTTGTGCAAAACATCCATTTTTTTTCAAGCCCGCAAACGATAAATCACTCTTAACCCCCTGCATTCATAACTCACCACCCTTGTAAATGCCATCCAGCCATTAACGACTGTCTTATCACAAGTCGCATAATTGGAACCCCACTGAAATTTTGAAAACAAAAAATTTGTAATTTATTTTACACATTACATGCTGTATTTTAAAATTTGTCAATTATGTTGTTACATGCCATGTTTAAAAAAATATTACGCATCATGTTCAAAAAATGTTACACGCCACATTCACAACATGTTACATGCCATGTGCCATGTTCAAAAAATGTTACACGCCATGTTCAATAAAAATGTTACACGTCATGTGCTAACACATGTTATGTCAATATATTCTTTTATTCGTCATGTGCATTAGAGATGCATAGCGTGTAACAACTCTAGGCAATATCTTTAATCCATGTTCTAATTTACACAAAAACTTTCAAAAATTAATGTGTTGCAGTAATAAACCTAATAACATACCTTGATGTTGTTTCTGCTCTAGGGTTTGTTTATCGACGATATGGCCAGATGCTGGGATATAGACCATAGCACGATAACGATAGTGCTCAACAGATAGTTGACAGAGCTGATACAATTCAGAGATCTGAGAGACACAATGACAATGATGCTCAACAAAGAGTTGACAGAGCCGATACAATTCAAAAATTTGAAAGAGCTGATGATAATAGTGCTCAACAGAGAATTGACATAGTTGATACATTCAGAGAGTTGAGCGAGTTAAAATAGCTAAGCATTTATTTTCTCTATGGTAGGAGGGAAATATTAAGAAATTAATTTGCCAGGATATTTTTAAGGGTTTTTTTGTCTACTCATGCTTGGTTTTGAATAAAAACATAAAACTTTATATGGGTGACTATTTCTGAAATTACCTTATGAGGAGGCTTATTTCTCACAATTTTCTCTTAATAATATGTGCCAAATTTATCATACAACACACCTTAGAAAATATATATTTGCTCCAACAAAATTTAACAAATTGATGCAATAAATTAGATAAAAAATAAAGTGTAATTACATATGTTAGGTTGGGTCTAGCCCATGGGCAGACCCATGTATATGAGAGTGGTGTCACATGACACCACTCAATTTAAAAAATATTTATTTATTATATAATTTTTTAAGAGTTTTATATATTTAATACTACTATGAACCCACTATTTTTTTTTTTTGCAATTTTGTAGGAAGTGGGGTCAAAAGGTAGATTTTATTAAAAAATTTATATATTAATAATATTTAAATATTTTTTTAAAAAATATTTAATATTATCAAAAAGTAGATTTATTAAAAATAATTTATATATTAATATTTAAATTCTACATGAAAAGATTAAAAGTTTTCCTTCTATGATTTAAGATTTTATTTAAAAAATCAAAACCTAAACTACTCTCCTTTTGTCCTTGACTATGCTTTTCACTCTCCTAAAACAACTCAATTAGGTTTCAATTGTAAGTAATTTTCAATCTAAGTTAAGTATTTAAATATTTCATGTCTAAAGATTTTTTGATTAATTTGATAGTTTGGATTCATGATTATAATCTTGAAATTATTAGTCTTTCTTTTTTGGATTTATTTTGTAGATATTGATTATTTGATTTTTTTATTTAATTTTATGTGGTTTGTAGATGGTTATATTTAGTTCTGATCAATGAATAAAAAATTGTTATATTATTAATTATTGAACTTGATAATTTGCTATGTAAGATCATATTTTATTTAATTCTAATATTTTAGTTTATGCTAATGAGTAGTAATTTTTAACAATTTTTTATAATTTTATATAAATAAACCATAAAAAGATATTGTAAAAGAAAAAAAATTGTCTCACAAGAATCAGATATCAAGCAATAACAACAAAATTTTACATATGATTGTAGTCAACAATCTTTTAAGCAAAGTCATGTTGAATTTGATTTAAGTACTCTTTTGGCAGATCCTGAATTGAGGAAACAAATTTCTAAGTATCATCCTAATGATCAAGATGAAATTAGAAGAGCATATTTGCGGAAAAGGACCATGTCAACCTTGTGACCATAAGTTTCCTCAAAGAATTATTTGTGTGCTTCCTTGTCGATTTAATTCTTCTTGGTTTAGTGACTATGGTAGTTGGTTAGAGTCTGACATACAAAAACATGCTGCATTTTGTTTGTGTTGTTATTTATTCAAAAATGAAATCAAGAAGCAAGGGTGAGTTTCAAAGCAAGCGAGGTCTAAATCAAGAAACAAGTGTTAAAAAGGTAGGTGATATACATTGGGTTTCTCACTATGGAACATTATTAAACTTGATTGTTAAGTTTTTCTCTGTAGTTGAAGTGCTTAAGTTCATTGAAGAAGATGGACAAGAGACAAAGCAAAGAGTCGAGGCACATATTTTTCTTGATTTTTTACACTCAGTTGAATTTACCTTTACACTACACTTAATGAAAAATGTTTTGGGGATCACTAATGAGCTATCTTTGGCTTTGCAAAGGAAAGATAAGGACATTATAAAAGCTACGACACTTGTTAAAATATCTAAGCAACGCTTGCAAATAATGAGAAGTGAAGGATGTGAATCTCTATTAAATGAAGTTTATTCATTTTGCAATAAACAGGACATAGTAATTCCAAATATAGATACCACATTTGGGCTTTGAGGAAGGTCAAGATGCAAAGCTTTAGAAGTATCAAATTTTCATTATTATCATTTTGATATAATGAATGAAGTTTTATATTTGCAACTTGAGCAGCTTAATAATCGTTTCACTAAATTGAACATGAAGCTACTTCAATATATTACGTGCTTACATCTTGGCAAATCATTTTCTACCTTCAATAAAGAAAGATTGATTTGTATGGCTCAATTGTATCTTTTTGATTTTTCAGTAGTGGATTTAGTGGCATTTGAAAATCAATTTGAAAACTATATTGCAGACTTGCGTTTAGATGAGGAATTTGTTGAAGTTAATGAAATTGGTAATCTTTCAAGGAAAATGGCTGAGACAAATAGAAATATTGTGTATCTTTTGGTTTATTTGCTAGTAAAACTTACATTGATCTTAGCAGTTGCAACAGCATCAGTCGAAAGATCTTTTTCAGCAATGAAATTTATAAAGCACACGTTACACAATTGAATCAGTGACGAGTGGATGAATGATTACTTGGTGACTTATATTGAAAAAGATGTATTTGATAGTGTTTCTATTGATACTAGCATACAACGTTTTTAAAATATTAAAAATCGTCGTGGACAATTATAGTTTTTTTTAGATATTTTTACTTTAAAGTATTAAACGAATGTATTGAATTTATATTTTTTTAATTTAATATTAAAACTTCTACTATATCAATTTTAATATATTTATTTTTTAATTATTATTTTAATTATAACACCACTTAAAAAAATTCCTGGGCCCACTCTTGGTCTAGCCATTAGTTGACTGGTCTAAGTGTTGTTTGTCAACTTTTGTGGTCACATTTAATAAAGTGGGTCTTTTGATAGCTGAAATTAAGGTATTTTATTGACTATGGTGATATGTTGATAAACCACATTCATTTAAATGGGACAAATTAGAGACTTAAGTTGCTAGCAATCAATGGCATTGGCATGCTCCTATACACTTAAATTCAAGTCTCTTCATTCTTTTTATCTAAATATTTGGCATCTCATCTATAGCTTAAGTAAATTTATAAATCACAAGTCTACATTTTCAATCCAAAACATGTCTGATAGGTGGTGGAAAATTCATGTTTATATACTCAAGACTCATTTTATCTCTTACTAATATAAGATCCATGACATATATAATAGAAAGAAATATTTATTTGACGACTATTAAGAGAGGAGTCATCCACCAATTGAAATAGAGTCAACTTGCAAAGGAAGGTAGACCACACACACACACACACACACATATGTATCTTTTTGACAATTGAATAGTTTGATTACTCGTAAATTATATGAAATTGATAATATTAAAAAAATTAGTAATTCTCATGAACATTTCTTTTAGACTATTGTCACCGATATTTAATGTAAAGTTAAAATGTTATTTGAGAACTAAAATGTTATTTGAGAACTATCTCTTCAAGGGAAAACAAATTGAGATAGTGGGATTCAAATAGCAGATGAATCTACAATCCATGCTTTTTGTCTTTGAAGCAATAATTGAAGAATTGTAATTAGGGTAATATTAATTAGTACTTAATACTGGTTAGGATTATATTTTTAGAAAAATTTTTATATTTAATGCATTGTTTTTTGTTTTAAATTTTGATAAACTAATAAGTGCATTAAACTAAATTATTTTTAAATAATAATTTAATTAACTTTAAAAAGTACCCGTAACTATTGTAAATCGGATAACAATTGAAAGAAAATAGAAAAAAGAGGTCATCAAGAATTACATCAAAAGATACTTGTATGATGTAGGATTGCCGAAACTCCAAAAGATATGACGGCTAATCGTGAGAAATTTACTATTATTAGAAAGTCGGAACCATATAGACTCATACTAGAGAAATTGAAAGGAAAATTTTATTAGTATTGCATTCCATGTAATCACATTAATTCTCTTAAATGACGTAGAATTGCCAAAACCAACGGCAAAAGAGAAGACAGCTAGCCGTAGAAATTTTACTAATATTAGAAAGTTGGAAGGATACAAACTCAAATGGGAAGAGAAAGTGAAGGTACATTGCTACTTGTATGAAAAGAAAACCATCCAAATGTTCATGTGTAGAAAACTCCTTTCCTTTTCAAGTTGGTGCATGAGCCTCACATAAGCAAGTGGATAGTTTAAAATTTAAAGAGGTTTAATGCCAAGTTTCTCAAGTCAAGGGACTCACTCCCTTTATATATATCCCCAAGTCTCCCATAAGCAATTGCACATTTACTTGTCAATGAATGAAAAATGTGTGATGACATCCTTCCCATGGAAAGAGTCATCTTGTGGGGACAAAATTGCTGAGTCGATGAAATCAGCTAAGACTCGAGAGAGTAAGGCCTTGATGCCTCCATTAGTTGCGTGGGTTTGATTAACGTTGTGTTTGTGATTTCCTATCACTCTATGTACATAGTTTGTCTTGATGAATAATCTTAAAACTATTATGGTTATATGATAATAATCAAAGGTCATCACTCCAATTTAATGATTATGAAAATTTAAAAGATAATCATGCACAACTGTTTAAACTCTTATACTTTTATTTCAAATAAGTAGTAAGTTCGATTAGATTGGGTTTGTAGTCCTTAAAACATCCTACACCAAGTATTCATCTCCAGGGCTGTGGGGCCCAATTTGAAAGCCCATTTTCTTTGGAACCCAAAATATTAGTGGATCTCACCCTACCCAGACGCACGAACCGTTGTTTGGAATTGGAAGCTGTAGAGCCAGCTTTTCTCTCCGGCCTCGCTTCTCCTCCTGCTCCAACTTTTCGGCCTCCCCTGCGTCTTAGGGAGCTCCATAGTCATAGTCTCTTCAAGAATCCCTCACCAAGTAGAAAGCGCTTGGTTTTTCTACAAACAAGTCAGAACAATGTCTCTACACGACCAATACGACACCGGAAAAGAAAAAGACAGAGAAGCAGAAGAGGTAGATGAAGAAGAAGAAGAGCTCTCCATCAGCGACAACGACGACGGTTTTGACGAGGACATGGAAGCCCTAAAACAAGCCTGCCTCCGCACCGGCGCCGACCTTAACGATCTCCAAATCACCGCTTCCGACAATGACCGACCCTCCACTTCGGACGCCGCCGTCTCGTCGGCTGCTTTGGCGTATACCGACAGCGAGGATGATATGGAAATTTTCCGGAGTATACGGAGTCGTTTTGCGCTTTCAGTGGACGTTTGTGAGCCTCTGTCTATTCAGCCTCCCTGCACTCTTCCTCCAATTTCTTCTGATGACGATGCTGAAGATGATTTCGAGACTCTTCGCGTTATCCAGAGGCGGTTTTCGGCTTATTCTAGCAATGGTAAGTCCCAATTCTCTTTGAAATTATGATTTTACCGAGTGGCGGATTGAGCTTATGATAAAATATTATTATTTCGATAACAATTTTGCTGTTTCTGATGCAAATATATGAATTTTTAATTGTTTCATTATTTCCATTGTGTTGTCCTCTTAACTAAGTTGTGAATTGGAAAATAGATTTTATATATGGACGTCCTCTTCTATTTTTCAGTTCAAACTACTATGGTTCATTTGTGTTTAGTGTTGTTTCTTGTTTGTTAATAGTTTCTATTGTTATTTTTAATGTGGTTTTGCTTAACTTTGTGCATCTTGAATGATACTAGTTATGTTGGGGAAGATGGTTTGAACGTTGAATTATTAAAGTTATATTGAAATTCTTTAAATCGGATGATGAAGTTGCAAGTTAAAATGCAACTGTGGCTTGGTGGAAGAGAATGAACTGAGGAGAATGTCTATACCTAAAATTTTCTTTCCATTTTTTGGTTCAAAATTTTGAAGTCTAAGAGCTCTAATGAAGTCTGAAGCATTTTGATTGCGAACTGATTGAAAGTCCTTTCACATTGGTTGTCATCGAAATGTAGCAAAAGTATTTCTTTTTTAGTTTGAGGAGCCATTTTCCTCAAAGGTGTTTGTGAGGTTCTTTAGGGTAATCATCAAATTCGTAATTCATGATAGTGAATCTTGGGGGCTTATTCTTATTGATATTCAGGTTAACATGTGCTTATGTTATTGTTAGGTGTTCCTATTGATCTTTTTTTCCCTATGTAAGTTAACAAACTCTCACAATCTTTATTACTTTCTGTGTTGAATGCCATCCAGATGTGGTAAAAACAATGGTTCTTTGTAGTTTCAGACGCATATTGTATTTTAAAGGTTTTCTGTGAGGTTCTTTAGGGTAATGGTTGAAATTCATTATTTTTACTAGTGACGAGTAATCCTTTTTGGTACTTATGTTTTTTAATATCTAACTCTGATTTTAGGGCTTAAGGTGTTGTTAGCTGTTCCTATAGATCTTGTTTGTATTGATATCAATCTCTTGAGCTCTTTCTCACTCTATGTCTGCAGTCCATACATTTGTGTTAAAGCATGCAAATTACCCAATGGCTGCTCATTTATGCCCCTTGTTTACATTAATTTTTTTTAAATAATGTTCATCAGACACTCAGGGAATCAGCACAGAGGATCACATAGAGAAAACAGAGCCCATTTATATGACTAGCACGCCCTTACAGGATGCAACATGCAATGATATTTGTGAAAGATTTCAAGATTATGAGAAGGCTGGCAACATCTCCCACTTGTTAAGTGGCAATGCGGAGATGCAGCCTGTTGGTTTAGTTCAGTGGGATCACTCAGATGCCAACGAATTGTCTACACTGGCGGACAACTCGTCGAGGTTTCCAAAGTCTGCACAGCAGCTCATTGATGCTATTAAAAAGAACAGGTCTTATCAGAAGTTTCTTCGAAGTAAGTTGACTCAGATTGAATCGAAAATTGAGGAGAACAAGAAATTGAAGGAACGCGTTAAAATTCTTAAAGACTTTCAGGTTTCTTGCAAAAAAATAACAGGACGATCATTATCGATAAACAAGGATCCTCGTATACAATTAATTTCAGCAAGAAAATCACGGACTTCTAAGGATCCTGAGGTTATCATTTGCCTCTTTGCCATTTTATGTCTCTATTTTCTTCTCTTCTGGGAATGAAAACTAAAGAGTTTCAAATGCTTTTTGCAGCTAATTTGTCCAAAATGCATGTCCTGTGAACAAGCTTTGCAAGATTGTGATCTTAACCATTAACAAAGCATGCTACTAAATAGAGAGTCAAACCAAACTTAAACAATAGTTATGGTGTCAGTTACCTAGTGATGTCAGAGTAGATTTTGCTTAGCAAATCATGGTGTGATTTCAATGCTTTTTATGCAACAACAGTGACTTAAGACTTTTTCTATTAAGTGGGGTTGGCTACATGGATCATATTTTTCCATTTGCTCTATTGAGTGCAGTATCTTTCATTGTATTCCCATATATCCATTGCAGTCATCACAACCCTGCTCATTTTTTGCACGTTTTGATATTTCATTGCCAACATTCAGTGTCATATAGCATTTCTGGTCTTATACTCTTACCATTGCCTTTTATATCTTTCTTATGCTAGGTTATGTTTATTGCTATATTCTTCAAAAAGTGGCTTGTGAGCCTGTTATAGTTTTGAAATTTTAATTCAGGACATTTTGCACTTTAAAATGTTTTCTGCAAATTACATTAAATCTTAAGTTTCAATGTGAACTAACTAGGGTTTGGTACATTGATCTTTTTTCTCTATTCCTTGCAACTCATAGTATAATGATGTGATTTTATTTCTTTTTTCTTGGAGTTGGAGATTGGGGGGTTTTTGCACATAGAGTTAGCTTTCCCTATAATTTATTTGATCATATAAGAAATATGCCAATGATTCTTTTTAGTGATATTTTTGAGCTTCATTACAAATTTTGATGCGGTAAAACCTTAAGGTTGGTTCTATATTTAGGTACAGATTAATGGAAATTCATAGGGTGAAACACTGTTTTTTCTTCTCGTTCCCACCAGCCATCTCATAATGTTAGTCCATCTTTTCATTTTGGGTTTTTCGAAATGTAAGTCTATTGCTAGAAGTGGATAAGTGTTGATTATTGATTTAATTGTCTCTTTCTCACTGTATTAATTACCATATAAAAGCAAAAGAAATCAGTGAATTGGAGAGGGGGGGGGGGGGGGGGTTGTTCTTAAAAAGTAATATTATATGAAAGTTCAATCACTCCAACTTTGTGCTCTCAAAGGGGACTGATATTATAGGATAGAGGGAGGATACTCTAGGTGGAGGACGGTATTTTTTGAGGCATGGTTATACATTCAAGATATGTATGCTTTCTTCATATTAATGTTAGTTTTACCGGTGCACCTGTTCTTGTAGCTTTAATCACTGCAAGTCTAATTAATGACTTTGATTTAAGTATGATTCTAACTTGTTCTTAGGTTATTATAGATTGATTTTTAGTGGTGCCCTCTGCTGACGAGTATGACATGTTCAGTTGCTGCAGGTTAATGATAAAAACGTCTCTGCGGATTATGGTCCACCAGAGAACTCTAGTGTCACTAATTACAGAATGGCTTTAACAAAATTTCCTCTTGCACTTCAGAGGAAAAAATGGTCCAGGGAAGAAAGAGAAAATCTTGTAAAGGGAATACGGCAACAATTTCAAGAGAGTGCGCTTCAAGTTTCAGTGGATTGGTTCAGGTCTGTCCTTTCAATATCTATATCATTATATTTATGTCTGAAGTCTTATCTTAAATAGATGATGGCTTAGAACTCCCAAGGCTAATGGTTATGATCATGTTAGACGGAATACTATAGATGGAATACATTCTTTCTATTTTCCATTACATGTTCCTTGCAAAACTCTTCTGATATATCACTAGAGTTTGAGCCCCATGCTGGAGATGCACTGGTTAAGTGTGTTCCAGAGTATGTGGTGTAGCATGTCTGATAACAAGTTTTTGGAGCATAGCTATTGCATTTATAAGATTGTATGCTTATTCTTGAACATCTAAATATTCAATTAAAGGCAGAAATTAACAAAACAATGTGAAAATGGAAGTGTTATTTCTCTTATATTCTTCGAAACTTTAAAGACTTCTTACTACAAGGAAAATTTGTGTTGTTCAATGTTCATCTAACTTTTGGATACCACTGTATTTAGAATGATACATTTCCACTCTTTTGACTTTCTTTGGCATATTTATGTATTATACTCATGCACTTTGTGTTGCCAGTAGTGCAGATGGGTCATCTGGAGATGGAAGTAATTTGGATGACATTATAGCAACAGTCAAAGATCTTGAAATCACCCCTGAGAGGATTAGGGAATTTCTTCCTAAAGTGAATTGGGATCAGTTAGCTTCCATGTATGTCAAGGGTCGTTCTGGTGCAGAATGTGAAACACGGTAAGTATCTCCTGAACAGTAATTTTTTTCTAAAAAAATGAAATTGATGTTTGAAAAGCATTTCATGCATTCTTAAAGCATTTTGTTTCTTTGAATAGTTGCATCTTTTGACTTTCTTGACTAACATAATATATAAAAAAATGTATTAGCTATATAATTTTGAAGTCTGGTAGATTTTGGTTGGTTAATGTCACATTTGGGAAATTTAACCGTGCCTCTAAATGTTGGCCCAATTTGTTGCGATGCAACATGTTATGACCTGATAACAAGCATCCACTTCTTTCTTTGTTTGTTGTCTGAAACACTATTACATACCTAATGTTGTTCAGTCGCCTTTGAATGCTGGAAAACTTGCTTCCTTTCTGCTTTAAAGATTATAATGCTGCTTCTAGAGTTTCAATATTTCTACTTATCTAGTGATATATTGCATTTTACCTTTTTTTTTATTGTGCTTTTGTTGTTCTGTCATTGATTTTCGTATGTTTTTACTTTGCAGAGAACATTTTGACATTTACTTTATCTTACATGCTTCTTGTTTGTTTTAACTTCCGTTTCATGCTTGTCGTTCCAAAAATTTTGTTTACTGCCCCCCCTCTCCCCCGCTTCCCCCCCCCCCCCCCCCTTGCCCCCTTTTCTCATTCTTTTTCATTTTTGGGGTGAGAAAGTACATAAAGCATGCTTGTGTTGATTGTGAGTGCTCAAACTCTCTCTGTTTCCACCATTGGAAGAATTTCTTACATCTTATCATCCTTGGACTTTTAGTTGCACAGAGGTCATGATTTCTATGAAGCATGTGTTAACGAGCCTAGCAAAATTTATACTTACTACCACAAGTAATGCATCCTAGGTTCATGTTTATTTTGTTTCTGGCCTCAATCTATGCAGTTCTTAACTAGCTTTTCATGTTCATTGATTTTCTCTGAAGCATGTGTCCTTCAATAAGGCTAACTTATCAGATGTCTATAACGATGACCATCACAGACGTGTTTACAACTGTTGGATTTGAATAGAAGTGCAAGGTTTTTGCAGGTCATAAAGGTGGGACTCCTACATGCATGCTTTGCTCAAAACAGTGTTGCTGAATGCATTGGTGATGATTGTTGTCACAGATTTTTGTGATGCTCTCATTTCTCATGCACTTGAATGAGAATCATTGTATAAGCATTGATTGCTTTATTATGCTTTTATTTTGTCTTGATTTCTTCATTGATTTTTGCAGCTGGTTGAATCATGAAGATCCCCTCATCAATTGCAATCCATGGACTGCTGAAGAAGATAAGAATCTTTTGTTTATTGTTCAAGAAAAGGGGATTAGTAACTGGTTTGACATTGTGGTATCGTTAGGTTCGAACAGGACCCCTTTTCAATGCCTGGCACGTTATCAGAGGAGTTTGAATGCGTGCATACTAAAAAGGGAATGGACTGAGGAGGAGGATGATCAACTTCGTATTGCTGTTGAAGTTTTTGGTGAATGTGATTGGCAGTCTGTTGCTTCTACTTTGAAAGGACGGACTGGCACTCAATGCTCTAATAGGTCAGTTAGCCATTTCAAAGATTATTTTGGCTTGTGTTTAATTTTAGTGATACCTTTCCAGCTAATGACACAAAATTTGTTCATATTAGACTCGTTGCTAGTGAATGAATTGACAAGGAATCTGTAAGTAAAAAACTTTGCATTTTGCTTTAAATTTTTTTTTTTAATTTATGAAATGTGAATTATTTTAATATAGACTAGCTTCTCTCAATTAATTTTATCATAGCCTTTCTTATGTTATAGATCTCATCCTTTATGATTTAAACGACGAAAGGTTATAGATATCTCATTTGAACAATTCTAAATTGTAATGATATAGGAAACAGTTCATAAATCATGCGCTTCAGGCAGTAGGAAAAATTTGAGGGGAAGCCTTTCGTTGACATAGGAGTTACATTACATAATGAATGTATGACTGATACATAATGGCTCCCTAATGCTGGATCTTAACTTGAGAAAATTTGAAAATTTAGGTTTTAAGGATTTAATTATTTGTTGGGGCCTGGCAAGAGGCTGCTTCATTGGCTATTCGTCGTTGGAAAGGGAAGGTTGGATTGCAAAAGTCAGGATCAGTAGACTTTTAGCTACGTAAATAACTAGGGGAAAGAACAATTAAAGAGTTAAGAGCAACATAGACATTACTACGACTACAATTTTTGAGATCACACCTGGATATAAAATGTAGAATAAATCAGAAATTGCAGTTTCACACAATTATTACAAAACCAGGATGCAGTGTTCATTCTACGGCAGTGTGCATCATCATGTGATAGCTAGGAATATACAAAATGGTTTCTGTTTCTCTTAGAATTTTTCTCTTAAATTGTTTTCAAAGGTGGAAATCAGGTGCATGTGAGTCTGTTTTTGGTCATTTGGGTTTGAGCTATTTATTGATTTGGTAATTTTGAGTTTCAAGCGGGTTTTGGGTTGAACAATGAATCAATTTCTTGTTTTTAGCCAATTTTGACTTCAGGCAATATATTGATAAATAAGCCATAGATATTACAATATAATTATTTAGGTAGACATAAACTTTAACAGGATTAATTCAAAGGGTAAATTTACAAGTATATTAATAAAAATATCTTGGTTAGCCAATGTAAGCTTTCTCTTTTGTCAAACTATATATTAAAAGTTGCTCAAGAAGTAAATGACTAGAGATTGCTTATGTGGGTGGTAAGTTAAAAGTCGAATGATGTAGCACACGGGGTTAAAGTTACCCAACTTTTCTTATGAATATATCCTCCTGATGAAAGCATAGGTTCTGCCTTAAAATGGTCCTTAGCACCTGGAATTGTCTCCCTTTGCACCTAAGTCATTTCAGTTTGTATATCAAAATTATAAAATCATGACATTGAAATGTATGCGAATGCGTAGATTAGTGTACTTCAAAGTTTTATTCAGAATTTTACATGTTTAAAATCTTGTTTATATTTTTATATCCATAGATATAAGTATATCCACATTTTAGGAGTTTCAATAATCAATGCTAATGTCTAAAACCTTGCTTCTATTCAGCTATGTCTCTTACTATACTGATATCAATATATCTATGCTGCATTTCATATATCAAAATTATAAAATCATGACATTAAAATGTATGTAAATGTGTAGATTAGTGTACTCTAAAGTTCTATTCAGAAATTTACCTTTTTAAAATCTTGTTCATATTTTTATATCCATAGATATAACTAACAATATATCCACATTTTAGGAGTTTCAATAATCAATGGTAATACGTAAAACTTTGCTTGTATTCAGCTATATCTCTTATTATACTGATATCGATAAATTTGGTCTCAATGTTGTTGCAATGTCTGTGCTGCTTTTTCAATGTAGGCGTTCATTTAAGTCCATGGAATTTTTGGTTTGTCAGATGTATGTTTTCTTTTTTACATCATCTTTTTGTTACAAGGGCATTTTACATTGTCAATAGCACTCCCATGTATTCTAAATATTTTATGTTTAATGACCTGCACTATTTGATCTCACGTTGCCATCGGCGTTTCTGAGCTGAAACCTCCACTAAAATAATTCCCTGCATCACCCAATTCCATGGAGGGGCCATTTAGGACCCTATCTACTTTATGTTGGTAATGCATGCTTTACATTGTTTTCAAATGGGAAGGATATGGTAGAACTAGCTTCTTTTTAGGATTGTGTAACGTCATTTAATTTATACTAATGAGATTTTTATAGTATACAGATGGATAAAATCACTTCACCCAACCAGGCAAAGAGTGGGTAGATGGACGCATGATGAAGATAAACGCTTGAAAGTGGCTGTGATGCTTTTTGGGCCAAAAAATTGGAGAAAAATAGCTGAAGTTATTCCTGGTCGAACTCAAGTGCAATGTAGAGAAAGGTATGGTCTAGCAATCTTTAGGTCTAGTAAGATGGTGTTAATTAAATAGAATTGTTAATCTTTCACTATGGTGGCAGGTGGGTCAATTCTTTAGATCCGGCTTTGAATTTGGGCAGATGGACTAAAGAAGAGGATTTGAGGCTGGAAGCAGCTATTGAAGAACATGGATATTACTGGTCTAAAGTTGCCACATGTATGCCTTCACGAACTGATAATCAGTGTTGGAGGTATGAAAATGTTGATTTTAACTATTGGCTTACGGTGTTGTCAAGCTGAGCTGAATTTACACAGTAAATTTGAAGCTTGAGTTGATTACCGAACTCAAGCTTGGAGCTTGGCTTAAGCTTGCTTGGACTTTATGTTTTATACTTGGGCTTGACTCAAAATAATATCTAGCTACTTGAGTTTGACTCGATTAGGCTTGATTGCCATCTAACTAAAATTAAGTTGCAGATTGAGCTTGAGTATGAGCTCGAGTTTGGTTACATGCTTATATTAATATTTGCATATTATATATAAAAGACTATATTAATACATTAAAAATAAAAACTTCAATAGGTTTCTGAGCTCTCTTAAGTGAGTATTGAATACTCAAACTTGGCTCATTCAGCTAGCCGAGCTCAACTTGACAGTAAACGGGTTAAGTGTAAATATTTTGAGTCGAAACCTGAATAGCATGTGAGTAGGGTTGACTTTGTTACACCTCTACTTGGTTAAGCCTTTATCATGCGTTATTTTTCCTTCTTATTTTTGTGTATTTTTTAATACTATGTTTGCTTAATCTTTCTGAGCAACTTTCTAATCTCAACTTCTGTCTTTATAACTAGGAGATGGAAGACATTGCATCCAAAAGCAGTGCCGTTGCTTCAAGAAGCTAGAAGAATACGTAAAGCTACTCTTGTATCTAACTTTGTAGATCGGGAATCCGAGCGTCCTGCCCTTGGCCCTAATGACTTTTATATTCCATTACAATTGACAAATTCAACTTCTGAACCCGAAAATACAAATCTGCCAAGTAAAGGAAAAAGGAAAGAAAGGTACAATGTTCAAAGCTATTTTCATTCTGTTTGTCTCTCTCTTTTTCCTTTTAACTTGTCCTAATTCTAGTTTGATTTATCTTCTTGTATGCAGAAGAAGGATTATTAGTGCTGAAGATTTTGAGAACCTTCCATCAAGTAAAAAGGTGGAGAAGAGGGGAAATAGTTCTCTAAGGCAGCACAGCAGGAGCAGAAAGCGCAATGAGCTGTCTGGAGCTAAAGACGACGCTACGCTTGCCTCTTTTCTGCAAGATAAATTGAAGAAAAACATTCCATCATATGCAGATGGAGATGAGATGAAGCTTGCTGGCTTTCTTCGCAATAAATCGAAGAAGAGAAGGCATCAAATTGCTGAAAATGCACATTTATCAATTATGAAAGGGCCGGAGCAACGTGACAAGACAAATCAAATACAATTTGGTTTGCAACGTTGTGAGGCTAAAACTAACTGTGATGGGGTAATTCCTGAAAATTCTATGTTCCGCAGCAGTTTGAAGCAAACTATAATGTCTAGTGACATGAACATTGTGGGAGATGACATTGTAAATGACACTGTTGCCCCCCATGAAGTTGTGAGAGAACCAGACAGGATTGACCAGGAGGGTAATTGTGAGGCTGATGGCATCACTCTTGTGCAGTTGCGCAAGAGATTAAAGAAGAGGGGGCCAGCTTCCTCTTGTATGAGAAGGGAATCTGAGCTGCCTTCCAAAGAGTTGGATGAGCCAAGGCACAATGATTAGTTGCTGTTGCCCTCCACGAGGCTGTGAAAATTTTGCATGTAGGTACATAGTACATTGTGCAGACAGGAAATGAGATGGGAATTTTGCATTATAGGATGTAGCATTGGTCCTCCAGTTTTGTAATTAGGTTATTTTTGATCCTTGGGCTTAGGCCAGCCGATACCCGATATGAAGAAAAAGAGAAAGTAAAGTAGTAAAATTATACAGCCAAATGTATACTCAACATTTCGTTATCCTACCAAATGATATGATACAGTCTCATCTTATTCCTGTTTACATCAATAGTTAGATTACTTTTACACAAGCTGGTAGAAAGGAAGAAAGTGAGGAAAGAAAGTAAAAAAATGAAGGAGAGGAAGGAAAATTGTTAATTTTCTTTGTGTTTGGTTAAAAAAAGCGAGCTGGAGGAGAAGACGAGCGATAAGGGAAAGTCTGACCGCAATGCTGCGCCATCTTTTTTTGTTTTTTCTTAATTTGCAATTTGGACTTGTCAATCCAAGGCCTAAATGGTCCATTAAACCCAATTAGCTTTAAATCTCAATTAATGAATTGGACTTCTAGTCCAATTAATAACTAGGTCTTAATCTGAAGTTCAGCAAGTTATAAATTAAAGTTATAACGATTCAAGTTTGAGCAACATTGATCTAGCAACTTTTCAAGTTTAAATCATATGACTTTCAAAAACTTAATTTGAAATTGTTAATAATGATTATCCTTAATGTCCTCATAAGTGGCACATATCACAATTACAATCAAAGCTCATTCCATGAGACCAAGAACTAGTGCAATGTGAAAGTCCATATTGGACTGGCACACGTTCTAATACTATTATACCCCAACTCAAAAAATTATTTGGGTTAAAGTATTGACGTATCCCTAGTTAAACAAATAGGTTTTTAAAATAATTGGGCCTAAACCATTTTCATATGCTGACGTTTATTGGAATATAATTAGGGTTAGTATAAACACATCATCGAAACATAACAGTCACTTCCTTTAGTGAAGAAAACCTAAAGCTAAGAAGAGAATTTCACAAGCATATTTTTGTGTAGGACTTGATTTTCAAGAGCAACTTAAAGAATAAACAATCAAAAGACTATTGTTGGATTTATCATTACAAAGTGAGTAAAAACCCTCTCTTTAATTGAAGAATAATATTTGATTGATTTAGAAGGATTTGAATTAAGGTTGATGAGACAAACCTAAAGGTTTTGTAGTTGTCATGTCTTTGTGATCTAGCTTAGGTTGGGCCGATTGATTTTATTGATTATCAATTATTCAAGAATTAAATATGATTATATGCTTACTTAGTGATGAGGAGGAATAGGATTTTATGAATTGAAAAGGAAAATGTGCTAAAAGAATTGAGTTTTGTATATTGTACTGTCACTTTAAGTATGATTTTACACTGATTTATGATAGTTTTGCTATTTTAGTTATATATGGTTAGAAAGTTACATGAGTCTATTTTTTAATGAACTAAACGCAAGTGGATTTCGAGTTTCTTACGTAAAGATATAGTTTTCTGTTGTTAAGACAATGCAAACTGCCTGACAATAATGCTAGTGGCAATATTGAAATTTTTCTGCATTTTCCCTACAGAAGTGGCACACGTTCTGATACTATTATACCATAAACCAAATAATTATTTGGGCTAAGGTATTGATATATTCCAAGTGAAACAAATAGGCCTTTAATATAATTGTGCCTAAATCATTTGCATATACTTAAAGTTTATTGGAATATAATTAGGGTTAGTATAAATACATCATCTAAACATAGTGACCACTTCCTTTAGTAAAGAAAACCTAAAGCTAATAAGAGAATTTCACAAGCATACTTTGTGTAGGACTTGAGGATTTTCAAGAGCAACATAAGGACTAAACAATCAAAGACTAATGTTGGATTTATCACTATAAGGTGAGTAAAAACCCTTTCTTTAATTGAAGAATAATATTTGATTGATTTAGAAGGATTTGAATTAAGGTTGATGAGAAAAATCTAGAGGTTTTGTAGTTTTCACATGTCTTCGTGATCTAGCTTAGGTTGGACTGATTGATTTTATTGATTATTACTTAATTAAGAATTAAATATGATTATATGCTTACTTAGTAGCTGGATGAGGAAGAGTTAGATTTTATGAATTGAAAAGGGATATGTACTAAAAGAATTGAGTTTTGTCTACTGTACTATCACTTTACGTCTAATTCTATATTGATTTATGGAAGTTTTGCAATTTTAGTTATATATGGTTGGAAAACTATATGAGTATTTTTTGATGAACCAAACGAAAGTGGATTCCGAGTTTCTTACATGAAGATATGGTTTTCTTTTTGTTAAGACAATGCAAATTGAAGAATTTAACAAATGAGTAAAAACCATATTTAACAGAAAAATGAGTAAAAACCCTTTTTTTAATTGAAGAATAATATTTGATTGATTTAGAAGGATTTGAATTAAGGATGATGAGAAAAATCTAGAGGTTTTGTAGTTTTCATATGTCTCCGTGATCTAGTTTAGGTTGGACCGATTGATTTTATTGATTATTACTTATTTAAGAATTAAATATGATTATATGCTTACTTAGTAGCTGGATGAGGAAGAGTTAGATTTTATGAATTGAAAAGGGAAATGTACTAAAAGAATTGAGTTTTGTCTACTGTACTGTCACTTTACGTCTAATTCTATATTGATTTATGGAAGTTTTGCGATTTTAGTTATATATGGTTGGAAAGCTACATGAGTCTATTTTTTAATGAACCAAATGGAAGTGGATTCCGAGTTTCTTACATGAAGATATGATTTTCTTTTTGTTAAGACAATGCAAATTGCCTGGCAACAATGCTAGTGGCAATATTGAAATTTTTTTGCATTTTCCCTACAAGAGTGGCACATGTTCTGATACCATTATACCCCAACCCAAATAATTATTTGAACTAAAGTATTGATATATCTCAAGTGAAACAAATAGGTCTTTAATATGATTGTGCCTAAACTATTTACATATGCTTAAAATTTATCGAAATATAATTAGGATTAGTATAAATATATCATCTAAACATAGTAGCCAATTCTATTAGTGAACAAAACCCAAAGCTAATAAAAGAATTTCACAAGCATACATTTGTGTAGGACTTGGGGATTTTCAAGAGTAACTTGAAGAATAAACAATCAAAGACTATTGTTGGATTTATCATTACAAGGTGAGTAAAACCCTCTCTTTCTTTTTTTTGAACAATTGATTCACCTAAATTTTCATTAGCTGACAATATACAAGTTGTCTATATGATCAATATAAATAAATCAAGAGAAAGAATGGTACGTGGCTCAATGCAACACTTATCACCTGCATCAATGGTGTGTTGATCACCTCGGGTGTTGCCAGCATGGAGAGTATCATTCCTTCATGATAGCGAAAATTTTGAAACAAAGTGCATGTTTAGTCAACTTCAATAATAAAAATTAGCTAAAGATGGCATCCACACCATTTTTGTTAATAATGTAGTCATTCTTAATAGTCAGCACAAAAGAAACTCATATTTTGTTCCATTTAGTGGCTTGTTTACATCATCCCAGTTCTTCACAAATTAAATAATGAACTTTTGTGTATTTAAACCTGGCGACTAGTTAATTCCATCTACGGAAGGCCCAAAAACTCCTGAACATCTTTTAAGTTTGTATGATTTATGACAAGATCCTCATAGTACAAAACCATGTGATGGGTACTATTGAAGTATTCTAAAGCCTTGATAGCAGCCACCTCTACTTATTTAAGATCACTTATTAATGATGTAGAATTAATTATTGGCTTGTAACTTGAACAGTAGTAGCATTTTCCTATGGATGAACATGAGACTTGTGGGTTCCATTTAATAGCTTAGCATAGCGATCATACGAATTCCCAAGCACTGAAACCATCCTTCGAAGCAAATTTCTTTGGAAGAGAAATATGCCCAATGATTGAAGTATTCTACTATTTCTTTATGGTGATCTATCAATCCTTCATTCAACATCCATTTGAAGCCAATTGTTTTAGAGCACTCATTCTTGGAGGCACTAGTAAACTAGTTTAAATTATAAATGTCACGACCTGGTACTTCCTTCGAGTCCGTGACATCCGCCGCGATGTCTCGATAGACATTCATTACTCGAAATGTCAACTGAAACCTCGTAAGGCTCTCACATTAGTTTTACATCTCCCTTGTGAGCAATAGTTACTAAATATCATGTTTTAAAGAAATATAGACTAATTTCAAATAAAAAAGAATCAAAAAGTACTTTCTACTACATAGGGGTATTTTGGTCATTTGATCCAAAATTTTTGAATCTTGGTAAAAATATGATATACGAGTAATAAACATCCATTTCATGTCTAAAAATAAGTTTCGTTGTCTAATTCATCAATTTAAAGTGAAATTATAGCTATTCAAATTAAAAAAAAATATTAAATAAAATATTTCATTTTCTTATAAAACAATATTTATAGAACTCTACGTAAATAATTTTTGTAGTGTAAAAACAAAATAAATTCATACATATAGTGGCACACGCAGTCAAGTATACAAAATATTCTACAATGACATGTGGGCCCCCAAAATAAACATATATGTACAAGACTATAGACTTGCGATTTCTGAGGGTGCAAACCCAAAAGCAAACCCTCAACATAATCAGCGGTCTACAGACTGCCCTGAGCCTGAAATGGGTGAAAAGAAGGGGTGAGTTTTTATAAACCTAGTGAGTAAACAAATTTCATCTAAAACATTTAAAGCCGAGTAAATGGAGATAATTTAAAATATCTCATCATAATATGATTCATAACATCGAATCTCATTTCATTTCATAAATCAATTTCATTTCATAAAAATCAACAAGGCTTATGATTCTCGTAAAAACTTAGCTCGTGCCAAAAACTTGCACTCGGTGACACCTTGCGCCGAGGCATGCAACCGACTCCGTCAAGGTTGTTAAAATAACATATAAGTATAAAATTCATTTTTTTTAACATTTAAAAGCATAGCCATTCCTTGGCGTTGGCTGAGTTTCACCTTGACGTGGTGGTTCGGCGTGAAGTGAACTCTAACGTTACCTTAGGAGATACCCTCCGCGCCTCTCATACTAAGGTAAAATATAATGGGGTTTACCGTGCCCCTCTAATAGGCTGATCCACGAAAACCCACCCACTGCAGTAAGCTAATCAATTATACCATCAAATCAATAAAAATTTCGACAATATGATATTACCCAGCCTGTGTCACGGTAAAACAAAATAATTTATATATTCCACACAAAACACAAATCTAGCCATTCATGCTATCACATTGTCATAAGCCACCAATTCAAACCATATATCAAAACACGAGTATAAAGTCTCCACTTACTCAATTTCTAAAACCAGTATTCAATTTCAAAACAAGTTATAAAACTCATTTCATTTAACCAACACTTCAATTTTAAAACATAATAATTTACCATTTAAACTCAGTATTCTTTAAAACATAAAAACGAGTAGACATAGCTTTAGATAGTTAAGATGAAAATTTGTTACTCACAATAGCAGGAGTTTGGAGTACTCCTATTCTTGGTCCTCGGGTACAATATCTTTACCTTTATCAGAGGGCTCACCACCTATACATAATACACGACACGTAATTCAATATATTTGTCCTAAACTGTTATAAAACTATTTCAAGCTATATATGAATGCATGACATTAAATGAGAAATGTCCAAATAATCACTTAAAGACGGTGTTCTACGTGGATTCAATTATGATCGGACTGAATTTGTATTCGACCTAACTCGAACTATACACTGTTGAATTAACCAAAACATCCGATTCAACTTCAAATATTTCATTACACTTCCAATATTCCAAGTACACGAAAGTACCTCAATAAGCTTGATTGTAACTTAATTCATTGCAATCGAAATTTATTTCGATTTCAGACTAACTTGCTAATCAGTGTCAACACAATCTAATAAATCCATCTATATCATTAGGAATCAAATCCAAGTCCATTTACTATGATTTTCTCATTATTGTTCAAATCGTTTATTAAAGGAACCAAACGTTTCCATAACCATTTTCAATATCTGGCACCACAATTCATCAAATACAAGCTAAATAACATGAGATTTAACAAGATTCATCATCAATGTGTCCTTTAGTAAATTCGACCAAGGAGGGTTTGATGAAGAACATGTGGTTTTCATGCTTGTTTTTCACACCAACTATCACAAAACAACTAAAAATGCGTATATAGCATAAAATCTAACAAAACCCGTGAACAAAACCTCTCCCCCTAGGTTTGGCCAGCAAACTTTCCTTCATGAAATCTTGAGTTTCAACTACGGAAAATGAAAAAGAGAGCATGGGAAAGGTAGATCACAAGCTAAAATTGAAAAAGTTTACCTTTGATTGCTTTGTTCTTTGAAATTCCACAAATTTCTCTTGAATTTTCCTTTCTAGGGTTTGTTTCTATTCTTTTCTCTTTATTCTTTGCTTTGACTGGCCATGAAGAGTGAAATGGGAGGAGTGTGTGCTGGTTTTTAAAGGATATTATAAAAGGATTAAAATTCAACAGGTGTCACTAAGTAATTGGTCCATGGTTAATAACTTAACAATTAAGTATTTGCTCACCACCACATGTAATTTCTTAATTAGCCAAAGTATAAAATGATAATAGGTGAAATTCATGGGCTTGATAAGTGTTATGGTGGTGTAAAATTCTAAAAATTTCAATTACGTCCCCGTGGATACGTAAAATGACCGTTTTGCCCCTATGTTCGAAAAATGTCGAAATTGAAAATTTTCACTTCTCAAATTCAAATAATGCTCTAATTAATCAAATTTAGTCAAAATATCATCCAACATTCCAATTTTGCCCTTACGTTATGAAAATTCCCGATTGGACTCCAAATCAATCCTCGAACTCTGAATCACCATATTAAGACATTCTAAGGTTCAATAACTCTCAAATACATCTTAAAATCTTTATTTGACCTAGTTCGAGGCTTTAATAAACTTAATTGTACCATTAGGTACAATACCGACTTTTAACAATTTTTTGAGGCATCTGCATACATTCTATCAAGCACATGAATGACATGACAAGTATATCATAGAGTAGGGCTTGACAGCACTACCCCTCTTAAAATAAAATTTTGACCTCAAAATTTCATTTACCGGACTCGGAGAAAAGATGCGGGTATTGGTTCCTCATCTGGTACTTAACTTCCCACGTCATCTCCTTCATCCGAGCATTCTTCCATAACACCTTAACCATTGGGATGCTCTTATTTCTCAACTCTCGATCCTTTCGGTCTAGAATATGTACAGGTTGCACCTCGAACTTTAAATCCTCTTGCAACTCAATCGGAGGTGCCTCAAGGATATGGGAAGGATCAGGTATATACTTCTTCAACATTGAGACGTGGAAGACATTGTGAATCCGATCCAACTCTGGGGGTTAACTCTAGCCTATGTGCCACTGGTCCAATCCTTTCAATAATACGAAAGGGTCCAATGTATCTCGGATTGAGCTTTTCTCGCTTTGCGAATCGGATCACATCTTTCATTATCCAACAAGATACCACAATTTACTATAATAATTTAATCAAATAAGACTTAATACTTTAAAGTATTCAAATTATTACCTTTCCAAGGAGAGACCTTAAGAAAAACTCTATCATCAACTTCAAATTCGAAATCTTTTCTCCGTCTATCCGAGTAACTTTTCTGCCTGTCTTGAGCTGTCTTTAATTATTCTCGAATAACCTTGATCTTGTCATTAATCAGATCAATCAACTCTATATTAAACAATTTCCTATCACCCATTTCATCCCAATAGAGTGGAGTTCGGCACTTTCTTCCATACAAAGCCTCGTATGGGACCATCCTGATACTAGACTGAAAACTGTTATTATACGCGAACTCCACCAACGGTAAGTGTCTGTCCCAACTCCCAGTAAAGTCAATGATACAAGTCTATAGCATATCTTCCAAAGTCTGAATGGTCCTTTGAGACTGACCATTTGTCTGTGGATGAAAGGTAGTACTAAATCTCAACTTTGTTCTGAGAGCTTCTTGAAATTTAGGTCAGAATCAAAAAGTGAATCAAGGGTCTCGATCTGACACGATAGAAACTGGAACTCCATGTAATCTCACTATCTCATATATATAAAGCTTAGCCAGTTTCTTAATGGAATACGTGCTATCAATAGCTAAAAAATGGGCGGACTTAGTCAATCTACCCACAATCACCCAAATATCATCCTTCCCACTCTGCGTCCGTGGTAAATCCAATACAAAGTCCATAGTCACATGTTCCCACTTCCATTCAGGGATAGGTAGAAGTTGAAGAGTACCCGATGGTTTTTGATGTTCCATCTTGATCTGTTGGCATGTGAGACATTTCGTCACAAACTCGACTATGTCTCGTTTCATACCCAGCCATCAATAACTTTCATCATCGTATCAACTATACAGCTCATTAAACACGTCGAATTTAAAACTCAAATTACCATGAATAATTCTTCACTTTAGTTGATCACATAATCATCTCTCTATATATATATATATATATATATATGTATGTCCATATACATTTACGTGCGATCATCCATCACTATCGATAAGGACCCTCGTTAACTACGTTCGAACTAAATTGCCTCTATTCATTCTAATCCATAACTAAGGTTCAATATCATATTCTCATAGCACATGTTTCCCCTTTTTACTTTTCTATTTTATTCCCATAGGTCAAGTTTAATCCATAAATATTAGGGCATAATCAACTCCAAATTACCTTTTTGGATGTTTGCATTACCATTTAATTTACATCCCACCATAAATTGTTTCTTATGTAATTCATACGGATTCTCATTGTGCCTATGCATAACTTCACATAATTTACATACTTATACTCTTTTCTTATCATTCTCAATCCTATGTATAAGCTCCATCATACCACGCATCCTTGCATCACAATGTCACTAACCACATTTCAATCATTAAATATCATTTTCATCCAATCACAATCCGGTATCCACATATGCTTTACGATCTTATTGATCCTTCAAAGGTTTTCTTTAACTCATCCTTGTATCTTATGCAATATGACAATTCCTAAAAGTCATCTTCGTTTCTCATTTACCTTGTACACTTCCATCATATACGTCTTTATTCATTTCCATATTAGTTAGTCACTTAAGATTTAAATTCATTGAAGTCGTGTGCATTTCTTATATTTTGAAAACTAGTTTCCCTCGTTAGGAAATTTTCATTAACTAACTTCATTATCGGGATTACCTTTAATCATCTTGTACTATTTCTTTACACCAATATACTCATATGTTCTCTTCTGCATCTGCACAATCAACTCTGATATTTATAAACTTAATATAGATTTTACTGAGGTATCCTTCGACATCATCGCCAATATCTAATTTCAACCTCACATCGAGCGACCTCATAACTTATGCTTTAACCACTAAGCTCCTTGACAATTCCAAGTTCCACATTTCCTTATCATATATATAAAATATTTTAAAGCACTACTAACCATTATTCTTGACACTTGTTGTTCGGTCTATTCGTTTCAAAACTCTTATACATTGCCAATATATAAGTCAACGAAGAAACTTTTCAATTCATTGATATCAATACCTTCAAAAACCTTAAAACTCCAATTAACGAAGCTTAACATCAAGTCCAATGACCTTAATTCAACTCGTAAGTTCAACTTCCCGTCTTTCACCTCTTATTCCTACGTCCCAAATATGAGGTGTTTCTAGCACGGCGGCATGGTGGCTACTTAAGTTTACTTAATCAACACTATTTGTCTAAATTTAAGGTTACTATATTAATCATCCTTAACTGTTTGGTTTTCGTCCAAGCTTACGTCGCAATTTCCATAACCATTATATTCTCTTGTGCTTATCACATATAATAGACCAAGCCAATACTTTCAAATTCATCTCATTCTTTAACACTTGTCAACATCCATTACCACAGGTAAGAATCCCTACTTACTTTCCTCAAGTTTGACATATTTCAAATTATACACCACTTAATTATTGCATCTCACCTTTGCGGTCATAGGATCAAAGTTTCTTAAGCTTAGGATGCAGAAACTTCCTCTTAGAGCATATCCGAAAATCAACATTTTTTGAATCCGTTACCTTTGAAGAAATCAAATTTAAGACTAATCATTTGCACCATAGTTTGCATACTAATCCAAGTAGACTTTTAAATTGATCCTTACAATAATTTGTATATCAAGCTCCAATATAAATCTCCATATAGTATTTAGACTAGAATCAACCTTTTAAAGCATTTAATTTCAAACAACTAAATCCATATCTAGTCCTTTAATCCTTTGACTCCACACTAAGCATAGCAAAATTCAAGCCCATCCTTAAAGTAGATCAATAGAGAATTCGAGTTCTCGATCAAGAGGTAGTCTTGGTAATTCATCCAAAAACACATCAGAGAACTCATTTACTATTGGGACATCCTTTAACTTAGGTTCCCCCTTTGAGTATCAATCACATGTGCTAAATAAGCAGGATACCATTTCTGCACTAGTTTCAAAGCTTTGATAGCCGAGATTACATAGGATGGTAATACTCGACGTTCCCCTACAAATACAACTTTTACTCCTTTAGAATTCTGAAGTACAACTTCCTTCCTGAAACAATTTACATTCATTCGATGTGCAGTCAACCAATCCATACCCAATATCAAATCAAAATCTCAGATTTCTAGGAGAATTAAGTCAACCCTGAATTCTTCCTCACCAACTCTTATCCACAGTCTCTATAACAGGTGTTTCTAACCAACTGCTCTCCTAGAGGGGTATGAACTACAATTACCTCCTCTAAAAGTGACAGGTTCCTATCAGAAAAGGATGCGAATGTCATGTTCACATAAGATCTATCTAAACCAGAATCCATTAAGACATAAGCATCTCTGTCAAGTACAGACATGGTATCTGTCACTACATTGGGTCGGACTCATGCCTCTTCCTCTCTCGACTGATCTAGTGAGAGGTGGAAATCCACTTTGAGGAGGCATAATAATTTATAAAAAGAACCAGAACAAGTTTAGACAACTTCAGGTTCTATATGCAGATGCATGTATTCGACTTAATCTAACCTAACTTGGGGTCACACTGACATTGTAATTTTTTTTTTAAAATAACTTTAAAACCAAAAGCTCTGATACCAATTGAAATGTCATGACCCAGTACTCCCTTCGAACTCGTGACATCCACCGTGATGTCTCGATAGACATTCATTACCCAGAATGTCAATCGAAATTTCGCAAGGCTCTCGCATCAGTTTTACATCTCCCCTGTGAACAATAGTTACTAAATATCATATTTTAAAGAAATATAGACTAATTTCAAATAAAAAACAATCAAAAAGTAATTTCTACTATACAAGGGTATTTTGGTCATTTTATCCAAAATTTTCGAATCTTGGTAAAAATATGATATACGAGTAATAAACATCCATTTCATGTCTAAAAATAAGTTTCGTTGTCTAATTCATCAATTTAAAGTGACATTATAGCTATTCAAATTAAATAAAAATATTAAATAAAATATTCTATTTTCTTATAAAACAATATTTATAGAACTTTGCGTAAATAATTTTTGTAGCGTAAAAGCAAAATAAATTCATACATACAGTGGCACACGTAGCCAGGTATACAAAATATTCTACAATGACATGTGGGCCCCTAAAATAAACATATATGTACAAGACTATAGACTTGCGATTTCTAAGGGTGTAAACCCAAAAGCAAACCCTCGACATAATCAGCGGTCTACAAACTGCCCTGAGCTTGAAATGAGTGAAAAGAAGGGGTGAGTTTTTATAAACCCAGTGAGTAAGCAAATTTCATCTAAAACATCTAAAGCCGAGTAAATGGAGACAATTTAAAATATCTCATCATAATATGATTCATAACATCGAATCTCATTTCATTTCATATAAATCAATTTCATTTCATAAAAATCAACAAGGCTTATGATTCTCGTAAAAACTTGGCTCGTGCCAAAAACTTACACTCGGTGACACCTTGCGCCGAGGAATCCAACCGAGTCCGTCAAGACTGTTAAAATAACATATGAGTATAAAACTCATTTTTTTTAACATTTAAAAGCACAACCATTCTTTGGTGTTGGCTGAGTTTCACTCTCACGTGGTGGTTCGACGTGAAGTGAACTCTAACGTTACCTTAGGAGATACCTTTCGCGACTTTCATACTAAGGTAAAATACAATGGGGTTTACCGTGCCCCTCTATAGGCTGGTCCACGAAAACCCACCCGCTGCAGTAAGCTAATCAATTATCCCACCAAATCAATAAAAATTTCGGCAATATGACATGGCTAATATGATATTACCCAGCCTGTGTCACGACAAAGCAAAATAATTTATATATTCCACACAAAACACAAATCTAGCCATTCATGCCATCACATTGTCATAAGCCACCAATTCAAACCATATATCAAAACACGAGTATATAGTCTCTACTTACTCAATTTTCAAAACTAGTATTCAATTTCAAAATAAGTTATAAAACTCATTTCATTTAACCAACACTTCAATTTTAAAACATAATAATTTACCGCTTAAACTCATTATTCTTTAAAACATAAAAACGAGTATAAATAACTTTAGATAGTTAAGATGAAAGTTTGTTACTCACAATAGCAGGAGTTTGGAGTACTCCTATTCTTGATCCTCGGGTACAATATCTTTACCCTTATCAGAGAGCTCACCACCTACACATAATACACGACACGTAATTCAATATATTTGTGCCAAACTGTTATAAAACTATTTCAGGCTCTATATGAATGCATGACATTGAATGAGAATTATCCAAATAATCACTTAAAGACGGTGTTCTACGTGGGTTCAATTATGATCGAATTGAATTTGTATTCGACCTAACTTGAACTATACACTGTTGAATCAGCCAAAACATCCGATTCAACTTCAAATATATTCATTACACTTCTAATATTTCAAATTCACCAAAGTACCTCAACAAGCTTGATTGTAACTTAATTCATTGTAACCGAAATTCATTCCGATTTTGGACTAACTTGCTAATCAGTGTCAACACAGTCTAATAAATCCATCTATATCATTAGGAATCAAATCCAAGTCCATTTACTATGATTTTCTCATTATTGTTCAAATCGTTTTCTAAAGGAACCATACGTTTCCATAACCGTTTTCAATATCCGGCACCACAATTCATCAAATACAAGCTAAATAACATGAGATATAACAAGATTCATCATCAATGTGTCCTTTAGTAAATTCGGCCAAGGAGGGTTTGATGAAGAACATGTGGTTTTCATGCTTTTTTTTCACATCGACTATCACAAATCAACTAAAAACGCGTATATAGCATAAAATGTAACAAAACCCGTGATCAAAACCTCTCCCCCTGGGTTCGGCCAGCAAACTTTCCTTCATGAAATCTTGAGTTTCAACTATGGAAAATGAAAAAGAGAGCATGGGAAAGGTAGATCACAAGCTAAAATTGAAAAATTTTACCTTTGATTGCTTTGTTCTTTGAAATTCCACAAATTTCTCTTGAATTTTCCTCTCTAGGGTTGTTTCTATTCTTTTCTCTTTGTTCTTTGCTTTGGCCAGCCATGAAGAGTGAAATGGGAGGAGTGTGTGCTAGTTTTTAAAGGGAATTATAAAAGGATTAAAATTCACCACATGTCACCATGTAATTGGTCCATGGTTAATAACTTAACAATTAAGTATTTGCTCACCACCACAAGTAATTTCTTAATTATCCAAAGTATAAAATGATAATAGGTGAAATTCATGGGCTTGGCAAGTGTTATGGTGGTGTAAAATTCTAAAAATTTCAATTACGTCCCCGTAGACACGTAAAATGACCGTTTTGCCCCTATGTTCAAAAAAATGTTGAAATTGAAAATTTTCACTTCTCAAATTCAAATAATGCTCTAATTAATCAAATTTAGTCAAAATATCATCCAACATTCCAATTTTGCCCTTAGGTGGCAAAATGACCATTTTACCCTTAGATGGCAAAATGACCATTTATCCCTTACATTATGAAAATTCCCGATTGGACTTCAAATAAATCCTCGAACTTCGAATCACCATATTAAGACATTCTAAGGTTCAATAACTCTCAAATACATTCTAAAATCTTTATTTGACTTAGTCCGAGGCTTTAATCAACTTAATTGTACCACTAGGTACAATATTGACTTTTAATGATATTTCGAGGCATTTGCATACATTCTATCAAGCACATGAATGACATGACAAGTATATCATAGAGTAGGGCTTGACAATAAACTTTTTCCAAAGTTTGTATAATAGTCAAAATCTTTTTCCTCCTATCCATTATAGAGAATATCTCTCTATTTGAGCTTACATTAATATGACTATTTAGCAAAGTCTCAAACCATCCATTTCCTAACCTTTGCTATTAGAATGTTAGCTCAAAAGGAATAACTTCAAGAGAAGGGTGAATTAAAGGTTTTCAAAAATTCTTGCAAACTTGAAGAGTAAAGTATTATTTTTTTTAAACCAGGTAAGAATGAAAAATTTCTTTAAAAATAATAAACTAAGTTGTAGAAATTCTTTTTCAAGTATTTCAAAAAAAATTTAGAGAAAAAATAACAATAAAAGCAATTTTAGAGAGCAAAGAAAGAATATAAGGATTTTTCAGAGGTCTAGCCTCTTTGCCTATGTCTTCTCCTTTAGATCACCAAGGAGTTTAATATCCACTATCTCAAAAATTCTTTTTTAGAACAAAGCATAACCCTCATAATCAGTCTTTCAAAGGCCTAGACTTAACCTCTACTTTTTCACTTGGTAAGGAATAACCATTCAACAACACTATCTTTAAAGGTTAAGATAGAACCTTTACAATCAATATAATAAGGATGAAAAAGAAAACTCAAGTGCCTTTACAAGACTGAATAATATAATGAGTTCAAGAAGACTATGAAGGCTCTTGAAAGAATAAGGAAGCTTAAGGCTTTAGTAACTCAATGAAAGAGCATTTTGATTTTGAGAGTAATTTTGGAGAAATCTTGAGTTGGCCTCATATCACTAAAGCATTTAGGATCCACTATCTAAAAAATGCTTTTCTAAGACAAAACATAACTCTCACAATTAGTTTTCTTAAAGGCTTAGACTTAACCTTTTTACTTTTTCACTTGATAAGGTATAACTATTCAACAACACTTATCTTTTCAAGGTTAAGATAAAACCTTTACAATCAATACAATAAGGATGAAAAAGAAAGCTCAAATGCCTTTAGAAGGCCCAATAATACAATGAATACAAGAACAGTTTGAAGGCTCTGGAAAGAATAAGGAAGCTTAAGGCTCAAGTAGGTCAATGAAAGAACACTTTGATTTTGAGAGTTATTTTGGAGAAATCTTTAGTTGGCCTTGGATCACTAAGGAGTTTTGAATCCATTATCTAAAAAATGCTTTTCTAGAACAAAGCATAACCCTCACAATCAGTTTTTTCAAAGACTTAAACTTAACCCTTCTACCTTTTCACTTGGTAAGGTATAACCACTCAACAATATTATTTTTTCAAGGTTAAGATAGAACCTTTACAATTAACACTTACAATCCCCAAAAGGTCCAGTTAGGGAACACAATGTCGAGTGCTTTCTCCTCTTCATAGTAATGGAACAACGGCGCTGGTGATGTAGAATTAAGTCCTTGGTAGTCCTTTTTCTTGATCATTGTCTTGTCTCTAGTAAAGAACAAAAGGTCCAAATTTGGCAGCATTCCAAGGTAAAACCTTAGAAGCTTCCAAATACCCCATAACGTAAACAAATCTCTAGTTTGATAAGGTTTGCCAGACTTTTCCATATTGACCTCGCCATTGACTATTTGTAATCTAACCTCCGCACTCGATTTCCCTTTTTCAATCATGTTTTAAGTAATTCATGAACTCTTCGAGTGTTGTAAATTATTGTGGATCCACCGAAAGTAGTCGGGACATGTTTTGGTTGAAAACTCATCAGGTTCAAATACCGATGGGTAATTTTTAGGGTATTTTTATCACAATCTTGGGTGAAAGCAATTTAAAGGATTTTTAATTCTTGGAAGGTGCTTTGTGGTACTACTTCGTGAGGAAGAAATCATCTGGGTAAATGGATTACGTTGTATAATAGACTGAGAAAAAAGTAGACAAAAAAAAAAAGTTAAGCTGTTGCAATAATCTTCTAGTAACAGAACTTGATATATGGAAATCTAATGCCTTTGATGTATACAATCCAGTACCAATTTCATTCTTCTTCGGTTTATTGTTTGAACAATAAGTTAATAATGCTGACATAGACTATTAATTGAGTCAGTCTCTGGATGCATTATTGGAAAAATGTTGAGGGGCATCCATGTTTTCCCCTTCTTGTTTGGTAGAAATACAAGCAGTTACCTTTGTTAATTTAATATGAAAAAAATCTGTGCACTTAAGGTGCATTCAATTCAAATGCTTATGAAGAGGATTCATTTCAAAGTGACAATTAAGGAATCTATATTGTCTTTTGTTGGAAAAATAGTGTATTTCATAAGGTTTAAACATCTCACATTACCAAGGTACAAGAGAGGTGAGTGCCTTATATATAAAAACTCATAATGGGCTTGTTGCAAGGAAGAAAAAAGAGTGGGCTCATGCGCACACATGAGATTAGGCCAAGCCTTGAAAAAATATAGATTCTCCCCCCCTACGCATGAGTATATATGTGGGCTAGGCCCAAGTGATATTTTGTACTTTGGTGGTGAATTTTATTTTTTACCTTACCTTGACTTAGTCTTTTTACTGTGAAGAAAGAATTAGTCTTTGATTCACATTTTTCCATTATAAATATTTTGTAACGTTAGACATAATATTTTATCTTGATTTAGTCTTTGATTCTTTTAAGATATTTATAATGTTACAAAATATTTTATCTTGATTTTCTCTTGATTCTCTCAGCCGTTTCTCTCTATAATTTTTTTGCCTTACCTTGGCTTTGTCGTTTTACTATGAAGAAAGAATTAGTCTTTGATTCACATTCTGCCATTATAAATATTTGTAACGTTAGACAAAATATTATATCTTGATTTAGTCTTTGAGTCTTTTAAGATATTTATAACGTTATAAAATATTTTATCTTGATTTTCTATTGATTCTCTCAACCGTTTCTCTTTATAATTTTTTTGCCTTACCTTAACTTAGTTGTTTTATTGTGAAGAAAGAATTAGTCTTTGATTCACATTCTACTGTTATAAATATTTTGTAACGTTCGACAAAATATTATATCTTGATTTAGTCTTTGATTCTTTTAGGATATTTATAACGTTATAAAATATTTTATCTTGATTTTCTCTTGATTCTCTCAGCCATTTCTTTCTATAAATATAGCCTCCATGTTCATTCTCAACACACCACAAGTTCGCTCATCTCCTCTAAAGCTTCTCTCCATATTTTCTCTTTTTCTTTGCTTTTTCGCTAGGTTTTTTTTTTTTCTAGAAAAGTCTTTTTGCTGTTCCTGCTATCCCTTACTAGTTTGTGCAAACTAATAAGGAAGGGTCTATTGAATCCTAAAGGATAACTGCTACAGTCCTTTTGCATAGAGTTTCGTACTTTGAAAGGGCAGAAATTATCCTTAAGGACAGTGATATCACGCTTCAAACTTTCTTGAAATGTTTCCATGCTTTAGTATTTTTTCAACATGTTTTTGTATTCTAAAAATATTTTACTAATATCTAAATATCGGTATTACTGGTATTAGTTGCGTCTAAATAATAGTATTAGTTTATGATATTAAAAAAAAATAACGATATTAATTATATTTGATCTTTTTTTAATAATAAATACGTGTTTTTTTTTTCGTTTATTCACTTCTAGATACAATTATGAAACTCATCTTTCTCAAATTTTACCTAATAGAAGAGTACCAACATGAGCTGATGGATATATATGGAAAATAATGGTAGAGAAAGCAGAGTTCAGGAAAAACTTACGAGATACATCAAATGAACCAAAGCACTAGTAAAAAGGAAGAAAAAAAAGAATATGCAAGTAGTTGTGAAAACCAGTCTCTTGACTCGTCTAAGACCAACCTTGGAAAAGCAACCACAGAATTGATCACCGTGACGCCAAAAGCCATTAGCATTGTTTGCCATGGTAATGTGCAAATGACAAACTCAGAGGCAAAACCTTCAAAGATTTGAGATTACTCCTGGTAGTGTTAAGATTCACAACTTTGATTCAAAAGCCAATGTTTAGGTGGTGTTATATATATAGAAAAAACATGGGCCAAAAATAAATGATGTAGGATAAGCATTTGAAGATAATATGGAAATCAAACCATGTATAGTGTGTGCTTTCCTTGAGCGAATTGCCTTTTATGTTTAATTTTAATCCTTAATCTATATAAGGTAAGATGCAAGAAATGCATTTGTAGTTGCACTCATATACCATAAATATGCTATCAAAATTTAGGAAGATGAGATATTAGCTAAACTATATTTGGAATTACATACACAGTTTTGTTTGGAGAGAGATTTTTTAAGTTTTTAACTTGGATACGTTTCCTAAATTATTTATTTTAATTTATTGTTGGGTACTATTTTATTGATCTATTGGTGAATTATAGTACTAAGACTAATGAAATTCAAAGAATCTAGTTAAAGAAATGTAAAAGGATGAAGACTTGCGATTTTTTATTGGGTTTGAGACAAACAATTCAATCCCATGTCCAGAAACAATAATAGTTTTAACTAAAATAGATCATGGAATTAATAGTTTCTGCAAAATAATATATTTTAATAGCTAACTTATTAATACACACTTAAACTTTCAAGAAAAAGAAAAAAGCAACTAAGTTATGTTGTTTAAAGGATACCTTCCATGCTAATGAATGCCGCTATGCTATCTTCGATTATAATTTCACTACAAATGAGAATTCTTGGAAAAGCAAGATTTTCTTATTTGCATGGTGTATGAAAAAAAAAAACAACATATTGTTTCTCTATATTCCCTTTTGGAAGGATTGTGTCTAAATGGAACCTTTTGGGATGAGAAGTGGGCTTAGATAGGGGTGTATATTGTCATCGTTTCTTTTTAATATTATGATAGAGGCTTTTAGCTAGATGATGGACAAATGGGAGGCTATGGTATTTTGTCGCAGATTCCCATTGGCACTAACAAATTAGGGATCTATCATTTGTTGTTCACCAATGATACCTTGATTTTTTGCGAACAGGAATTGGAGAGCCTCCTAAATATTAAATAGATCTTAATATACTTTTAGGCTATCTTAAGGTTTAAGATCAATTTTTATAAAAGTAGTTTAATGGGTGTGAGGGCTGATGAGTTGTTAATTAGGGAAGGAATAGAGAGCATTGATGTCACGACCCGGTACTCCCCTCGAGCCCGTGACAACCGTCGCATTGTCCCGATCGACACTCATTACCCAGAATGTCAACCGGAACCCCGCAAGGCTTTAATATCAGTTTCACTTTTCCCCGTTGAGCAATCGTTACCAAATATCATGTTCTAAAAGAATTTAAGCTATTTCCAACTGAAATCAATAAAAAAAATGATTTATGTCTCACAGGGGCATTTTGGTCATTTTTTCTCAAAAGTTTCGAAACCAGTTAAAATATAGTATGCAAGTATAAAACACATAATTCATAATCAAAAATAAATTTAAATGTCTAAAACTTTCATTTAAAATGAAATTATAACTATTTGAATATAATAAAGATATAGAATAAAATATTCAATTTTCTCATAAAATAATATTTTTAGAACACTGCATAATTAACTTTTACAGCGAAAAAGTAAAATAAATTTATATATATTGTAATACAGATAACCAAAGTATAAAATTAAATTTGCAGTGACACGTGGGCCCACGAACGACTAAAAGTGTCAAAAGAATTGAACCTACATATTTTGAGGATGCTAATCCAATTGTAGTCCTCGATGAAATGAGCTATTTACCGACTATCCTGATGCCTGAAATGGGTGGAAAGGAGGGTGGTGAGATTATAAAATCCCAGTGAGTAAACAAATATCATTTAAAATATCTAAAGGCGAGTAACAGGAGATTAGTAAAACATTTCATCCAAATATGTTTTTTTCAGAACACAAATATTCATTTCATTTAAAAAAAACATTAATATGGCTTATGAGTATCTTAAAAGCTTGGCTCGTGCCAGAAACCATTATCATACTCAGTCATCAGGGATACTTTGGCCGAGGGCTATCCCAAACCGAGTCCGCCAAGGCTATTAAAAAGTTATGTACGCATAAAACATGTTTTCATTTTGAAAATATAGTCGTTCCTTGACGTTGGTCGAGTTCATCATCACGAGGTGGTTCGGCGTGACATGAACTCTGTCCATACCTCAAGAGTTACCCTACTCGCCTCTCTAACCGAGGTAAAATATATAAATATCCGGATTCCGTGCCCCTCTAATAGGCTGATCCACAGAATCCGCCTACTGCAGCAAGCTAAACCCACCATACAATAAAATTTTGACAGCATGACAGGGCTAATATTTTACTATCCAACCTGCAAGGGTAAAATAAGACAATCCATACAATTCATAAAACACAGCCTAACCAGTCATGCCAACACAATAACAATATAACATAAGCCATCAATTTCCAATCATAAATTTACAACATACCGGTGGTCTCCAATTACTCTATTTTCAAAATCATTATTTCGTTTCAAGACAATTTATAAAATCTTTTCATTTATACACATTTTTGTTTGCAAAACCTAAAATTAGCCATTTAACTCATTTTCATAAAATTTCACCAAAATCGAATTAAAACATACTTTAGATAATTAAAATGATAATAAAGTTACTCACAGTACTAGGAGTTTGATATTCTCCTATTCTTGGTCTTCGGGCACAATCTTTTTACCCTTGTTAAACCTATACATCATACGTGACACGAATTTCAATAAATTGTGTCAATTTATCATAAACTATTTCAAGCTCTCTAAATCTAAATGAATGCATGCGATGGGATGCAAAATGTCTGATTAATCACTTAAATGTGATATTCGACCTAGGTCACACTATACTCGGCCTAATCGGCTAAAATCTCCAATTTAACTCCAAATCAATTCTTCTCAGTTTCTACACTCCAATTATACCTAAATTACCTCAGTGATTGTGAATGAGATTCAATTTATCAGTTCTGGGTCAATAATCACACATGTCTGTACGTTAAGCAAAAATTTAGATTTTCACACCAAAATTTTCCATTTAATTTTTAGCCTCACCAAACATCAAATATCACCAAAATATCATGAAATATTATCAATTTCAGCCACAATATCCTCCCTAGAAAATTTGGCCAATGATGGGTAATGGGAGAAAATGAATTTTCTTGTTGGTTTGTTTCTAGACATGATAAACTAACTAAAAACACTAACATAACTTAGAATCAAATCAAT
>NC_030852.1:3859596-3893048 GCF_000208745.1 Theobroma cacao
CGAAAAATTACGAAAATACCCCTATGAGCCAGAAAATAATATTTTATTATTCTTATTTGAAAATGACTTATGAATTTTTTAAATGCGAGATTTAATAACTATTGCTTATCGGGGAGATGCGAAAGTTGATGATAAGCCTTACGGGGTTTCGATAGGCATTCGGGGTGAAGAATGTCTGTCGAGGCTTCGTGGCGGTTGTCACGGCTCGATGGAGAGTTTCGGGTCGTGACACATTGTCAAAATATTAATGTAAGTGTGAGATTTAACGTAACATATCAATTATATCAAATAAATATAATCTTCAGGAAAATTAAACATTTAAATTTTTATTCTTGAGTTTAAAGTGTTTTATGGCTTACAAATTTTGTTCTATGTATGAATAATAGTAAGGATAAAATAATTACAGTGAAAATTAATAGTTGAAAACGTTGACGTAAAACAATAAAAATTAATATAAAAAATTGTAAAGGTGGAATAGACATTGTTAAAATATTAACGTAAATATGTGAGATTTAACGTAACAAGTTTATTACGTCAAATAAACATAATTTTTGAGAAAATTAAACATTTAACTCTTTACTTTCGAGTTTAAAGTATTTTATGGTGTATAAATTTTAATTTGTGGATGAAGAATAGTAAGGATAAAATAATTATAGTATTAATTAGTAGTTGAATAACTTTTACGTAAAGTGATAAGAATTAACGTAAAATATTATAAAAGTAGAAAAAAAATTGTCAAATATTGATGTAAATGTGTAAGATTTAATGTAACAAGTAAATTATGTCAAACAAAAATAATTTTTGGAGAAATTCAACATTTAAATTGTTATTCTCGAATTTAAAGTGTTTTACGGCTTACAAATTTTAATCTATACATGAATAATAATAAAGATAAAAATAATTATAGTGAAAATTAGTAGTTGAAAAACGTTAACATAAGACCGTAAAAATTAACGTAATAAATTATAAAGGTAGAATAAGCATTGTCAAAATATTGATATAAATATGTTAGATTTAATGTAATAAGTTAGTTATGTCAAATAAACATAATTTTTTGGAAAATTAAACATTTAGATTTTTATTTTCAAGTTTAAAGTATTTTGTGGCTTATAAGTTTTAATCTATGAATGGATAATAGTAAAGATAAAAATAATTATTGTGAAAGTTAGTACTTAAAAAACCTTGACGCAAAATTGTAAAAATTAACGTAAAAAATTATGAAAGTAGACAAAGTATTGTAAAAATATTGACGTAATCGTGTGAGATTTAACGTAACAAGTAATAATAATAATTTTAGTTGAATTAAATTAGTTAGATGCAATGTTAGTATTAAAAATAATAATATTCTTATATTTTAAAGTAAAAAAAAGAATAAAAATAAAAATTAAATAATATTTAAAATAAAATAAAATAATGTAAAATGATCTATATTGTTAATAAAAAATGGATAAGTTTAGAAATTATTTATGTTGTTAACCTGTCAATTTGTTAAACATGTTTTTATTAATTTTTAAAAATTAATTTAATTGACCTTACAGTAAAGTTAGCCTTACTTTAAAATTCACCTTTAATGAGATGTCACATTTGCCAATAAGTTTGTTAAAATCAAACCAGGGCGTGACTGCCTGGAGAAGTTGCTTCCCTTTTCTTGTTTAAAGATTATCATCATTGTCCGGTGACTATTCATCATATTGATAACTATTTCCTTTTCACAATATTAATTTATTCAAATATGCTTACCTTTGTAAGTTCAAAATTTTTCTTTTTACTTATTTGACATGGGATTTCATAACATTTTCTCATACTTCAATTGGTGAAAGTTCAAGAGACAGTTGGATGGCATTCAAGTTGAGTTGCAAGCAACAGGTCCAAGGGAGATGAGCTTTGACGTCGTCAAAGGAGGCATTTTCCTTTACAATCTATGGTTTTATATGTGAGAACTACTCCTCTGTTTTTAGTTTTCTTTGTATCTCATGTGATTCCCAGTCTAACTGATAATATACAATGGTTGGAGAACCCCCTCTCTTTTTTCAGTTTTCGTGGTGATTACATATGTTTATCTCCTAAACTATCATTATGGAGGATTTTGTATTTTATTCTAGAAGTTAATATTACTCATATTATCTTTTTATTTTTGTTGAAGCAAGGAAACATAATTAATTTTGAAAATAATCTGTGACTGCATGGAAATCTGTCTTCTATTTAATTGATTCGGACAAAATTTCCAGATGATATGTTCAATCATATACAGGCTATGGTAATAATTTTTTTATTTGGTAACAATGACCATGAAAATGAAACAAGAAGAGAGCTTCTTATCATTCAGTTTCTTCCAAAATTCCGTCTGCCACACCTCCACTTGCCTAGTTATTTTCTCCTTTGTGTCGAGAGAAGCTTAAAGAGCTTGAGGTTCATATGGGGGAGGCAATGCACATGGAAATTTATCACCTGGGGACTTCACCATGGACTGCTCCATGTACTCCTTCCCTAAACATTTCATTTTCTCTGAGCGTGCTATGGTTTTCGAGCGGACCCTTTAGGCTTTTGAAGGTATTGTTGGTTTAAATTTCAAGAGGGTGGCATATTTGTTCAACAAATGAAACATATAATCATATATGTTGCGCATTGTCAGAAACTCCTCAATTAATTTGCTTCTTGCCTTCCCAATAGCCTGTGCCTGAAAGAGTGAAATGTATCTTCTTATGAGATAAAAGGGCTGTGAATGATATATAAAGAAGCAGACAAGTTTCAAACAACAGAAATTTTAGGATGCAATCCATTCCAATCCATGTTCCATTTGCTGAGAAAATATGTATATATATACCTTGTCAAGGTGATTATTGCCCTATTCAACTGCAAACTTTAAATCTCTGCATTTGCTTGTGTTACGGATAGGCCAGTAAAGCTGCATTGGCACCATATTTCTTGAGAAGAAATCATAGTATCGAGGCTTTATCATCAAGGTTATGCTATCGTCTGCAAGTATGTATTTCTCACTTACAGACCATGTGTTGTCTTCTACATAAGTTTTATATCTTTGTGCAAATTGTACCATAGCAAAATTCAAAATCTTATTAGTGCATGTTTGGCCTAGCTTTTTTTCAACTTATCTACTTTTTAAAAGCAAAAGTCAAGTCAAACATAATTTTTTAAAAAGCTCTTAAAAAAAATAACTTTTTTAAGAACACTTTTTTTAAGAACAAAATGTTAAAAAAAAGAGCTTAAAAAAAAGCTCCAGAGAGGAGCTTTTTCTTCTCTTCTTTTAAAAACACATTAATTTCAAGAAATATCCCTCTCTCAATTAATCTTCCTCTCCTTTCTTTCTCTCTACAAATTACCATTCTTCAATGCAAATCACGATTTCCCTCTTCTTTACCTCTCTCTACAAAAATTAACAAAAAAACAGAAGATCCAACAACAGAATATTAAAATCTAGAATTTTTTTGTTCTTACAAAAATTGAGAGAAAAAAAAATCTAAAATTCAAAACTGTATTCAAGTACTATTTAAAGATTTTCTCTCTTTTTCACAAAAAAAGATTTTAATATTAAATACATCGTTTTCTCTTTTTTCTTATTTTTTGGAAATTAAAGCATCATGGTCCGATTGCTTGCTAGATCAACAAAAATCTAATACTATTGCTATTATACAAGTTTGAAAATTATTCCTTTTTTTATTGATTTCTTTGATTTTAACATATGAAATTATATACAAACTTGAAGCATTACATTATAGCTTATTAGGTGATTGAAGATAGCATGAATACCCTTTATGGTAATTTTAACTGAAATTAGAACTTATATAATTTATTTTGTTAAACAGTTTACCAAACAGTTTTAGCTTAATTTTAAAAGCTATTATTTTTTATAAGAGCTTAATAATAGGTTTTAAGTTAAAAAGAAAACTAGGCCAAACAAGCTCTTAGTATCAAAGAGAAAAAGTGATGACTATTTTAAAATTGAAAATTTATAATAAAGGTAAAAAAGAAATAAACTTCAATAAGAATGAGAAAAGAAGGTTTCACATATACCTATGGTTGCATTGATCTTCCAATTTAGAATCCTTAAATCCTTCTTCATTTTCTTTTGTCCAATTTTGAAAAAAAAAATAAAGAAGAAATTGTTAATTATGTGTAGGTTTTGTAATTTTCTAGTTTGGGCATTACCTAATTTTCTCATGACTTCAATCAATCTATAGAAGCCCATCAAAGACTCAAAGTGGCGAAAGAAACACAATTTTAAGTAGTTACTTGGAAATAAAAGCAAGCATTCCAATCGTATTTATCTAAGAGGTTACATTTCAGAAGGCCTTTCCTTTCTAAAGAAACAATTGGATTACCCTTCCAATAAGCATAAGTTACCCTATCTTCCCACTTGAACCTTTTGCTGCAATTCTTTATTGCACTCATCTTTTCCCATGGCATTATATTAACCTCAGCCCTGCCAGAGCAAAACAAAGTAAACAAGACTAGTCAGTTAATTGCAATGAAAATTTGGTAGTTTTTTTTTTCTTTTTTTCCCCAAAACCAATGTGCCGTCATAATATGTACAAGAATTTACCATTCTTAGAAGGTCTAGTCAGGGAACACAATGTCGAGTGCTTCCTCCTCTTGACAGTACTGGAACAACAGCGATGGTGATGTAGAATTAGGTCCTTGGTACTCCCTTTTCCTGATCATAATCTTGTCTCCAGTAAAGGACAAAAGGTCCAAGTCTAGTAGCATTCTAAGGTAAAACCTTAAAAGCTACAAAATGCCCCACAACGTAAACAAATCTCTAGTTTGATAAGGCTCGTAAGACTTTTCCATATAAACCTTGCCGTTGACGATCACTAATCTAAGCACCGCACTCGATTTCCCTCTTTCAATCATGTTTTTAGTAATTCTTGAACTTTTCCAATGCTGTAAATCATTGTGGATCCACCTAAAGTAGTCAAGACATGTTTAGGTTGACAATTCATCTAGTTCAAATACTAATGAGTAATTGTCAAGGCATTTCTATCGCAATCTTGAATGAAAGCAATTTAAAGGATTTTCAATTCTTGGCAAGTGCTTTGTGGTACTACTTCATGAGGAATAAATCATCTAGGGAAATGGATTGCATTGTATAATAGGCTAAGAAAAAAGTAGACAAAAAAAAAGGTTAAGCTGTTGCAATAATCATCTAGTAATAGAACTTGATATATAGAAATCTAATGCCTTTTATGTATATACTCTTGTACCAATTTCATTCTTCTTAGGTTTATTGTCTAAACAATAAGTTAATAGTGCCGGCATGGACTATCAATTGAGTTAGTCTCTAGATGCATTATATGAAGAATGTCTAGGGCCATCCATGTTTTCTCCTTTTTGCTTGCCAGTCATACTAGCAGTTGCCCTTCCAGATTTAATGAGAAAAAAATCTTTGCACCTAAGGTGCATTCAATTCTCATGTTGATGAAGAGGATTCATTTCAAAGTGACAATTAAGGGATCTAAACTATGTTTTTGTATTCTAAAAATATTTTAATAATATCTAAATACCAGTACTATTGGTATTAGGGCATCTAAATAACAATATTAGTTTATGATATTAAAAAATAATGGTATTAATTATATTTAATCATTTGTTTTAACAATAAATACGTGCATTTTTTGTTTATTCACTCTTAGATACAGTTCAAATCTCATCTTTCCCAAATTTTACCTAATAGAAAAAATACTAGCATGACTTGATGGATATAGAGGGAAAATAATGGTAGAAGAAGCAGAATTCAAGAAAAACATACCACATGCATCAAATGAAGCAAGGTAGCAGTAAGGACAAAGAAAAAGAAGAATATGCATGTAGTTGTGAAACTAGTTTCTTGACTCGTCTGAGATCAATCTTGGAAAAGCAACCACATAATTGGTCACAATTACATTTGTCATAATGTATGAGTCCTAAAACTTAGTCGTTTGACATAAATAGAGTCGCCATCAATCTTTTTTGTTTAAGTGCGATTGACCACGTAATTAAATCTATAAGTCTTAGGCTTGACTTAAGTTCATTAGAAAAATAGGTTGTGGTCTACGAAACCGATTAGGTTCGGAAACACAATTACGTGTGAGGAAGGGATTAGCACCTTCACAATGCCTATTCAAAATTGTACCTAATTAATTATGTATTTTCTTTTTAGCCTTAATAAATTAATTTTATTTTGATATCCTACTTTATTTCTCCAATTCATTATTATTTTAAAATAAATAAAATGTCCTTTAATATTGAAAATTCTTGCTAAATTCCCCAACCTTTTTTATAAAATTTAGAAAGATTTTCTCACCTAAAAATTTACAAGAAAGTTATCCTTTATAACATTCTTGAAATTCCATCATCAGAAGACTTCCATTTATTTTATATTAAACATTCATTATGAAACTATATTTACAAAATCTAAATAATTTATTTATCTATGTTCTTACTAATTATTTATAAATAAACCCCTTTTTTTGTAAAAATATATATAGGATTACCCACCAACTCTTATGGTAAGGTCCCATAATTATTTTTACCCTAAAAATTTTAAGAAAAATTGCCCCTTACAACTTCCCTTAAAAATTCCATTTAAAAGATTTATTTTTTAAATAATTTCAAATCTTTACTATGTTTATTTTTATAATTTTATTCTACCAGTTATGGTTATAAAAATTTCATTTTAACCTAATTATGACCTAAAAGAATTTATTTTTATTATTTTATGTATTTTTATTAATACCAAAAATAAAAATAAATAACAAAATAAATAAATAAAAATAAAGTAAGAGGAAGGTTCAATCCCATACTTAATAGCTGGATCAAAAAATTGAATGGGATTGGGCCTTGTCCAATGCAATCCACAATCAAGTCATCCAAAGACCCAAACGAAGTGGATTTGGACAATCCACTAACCAATTCAACAACCAAAGCAGGCCTAAACAAGTTAGCCCACAGCCCAAGACCAAACAATCTACTTCAATCAAAACGACGCGGCTTTGATTAACTATTTGAGTTTCTCTTTTCTTTTCCAAACGATGTTGTTCTTCTAATTTTCTTTGAAACCCTAGCTCATGTTTCTTCTCTTTTGTTTTGCTTCTGCTATTTTCTCGTTCTCTCTCTTTAATGTTTTTTTATTTTATCAAGACCTCATCTACCGCCGCACTCTTCGTCACCGGCCATCACACCCTTTGCCAAAACTTCCCCAAACTTCACCCACGAAAACTTTTCAAGCCGATTGTTTCTTGAATTGAATTCGTGTTTCAAAAAACAAAATCAAAATTCCTAAATCTCAACCTAAAAATTTCAAAACCCAAAAAAACTCAAAAACACTCCTCTCAAACTTCTTGTGTGATTTTCTTTTCTTATCTCCGTGTATTCTTTGAGTACAAAGGGTTAGAAATTTATAGGCCTTTTGCTTCCCTTCTTTGATTGTTTTGCAAATCTGTGATTTTAATTTCTTTGATTTGATTCGAGATTGGAGAGATATTCCTTGATCATGAAGAAAAAAAATAATATTTAGAAATTTTAGGGATTCTTTGCAGATTTATGAGTTGAACTTTCCTTTTTCTTTTTTCTTTTTGATTGATTTCCTCGATTTTCTTATTATGTTTCTATTTTTGAATTTTGCCTAGTTTGATCCAATTTGTTATTATTATTTTTTTATTTTCTATTGTTTATGAACTTGTTAGCCTAAAAGATAATTGCTTTCGCCCATTTATCTCATTGGGTTATAAGCCTACTTACCTTCAAGACCCAAGAACAACCAAAATAAAAAAAAACAAAACAAATCTAATAAAATTAAATTAAATAAAACATAGGACTAATCTCGGACAAATATGGTGTCTACAACACCAAAAGCCATTAACATTGTTTGCCATGGAAATATGCAGATGACAAATATAGAGGCAAAACCTTCGAAGATTTGAGATTACTCCTAGTGGTAATAAGATTCACAGCTTTGATTCAAAAGCCAATATTTGGGTGGCATAATATATATATAGAAAAAGCATGGGGTAAAATAAAGAATGTAGGATAAGGATTTGAAGATAGTATAAAAATCAAACCATGTATAGTATGCGCGCTTTCCTTGAGCCAATTGCCTTCTACGTTTAATTTAATCCTTAATCTATATAAGGTAAGATGTAAGAAATGCATTTGAAATTGCACTCATATGCCATAAATATGCTGTCAAAATGTAGGAAGATGAGATACTAGCTAAACTATATTTGGAATTACATACATAGTTTCATCTGGAGAAAGATTTTTTAAGTTTTTGACTTGGATACTTTTCCTAAATTATTCATTTTAATTTATTATTTGGTACTATTCTATTAATCTATTGGTGGATTAAAGTACTAAGACTAATCAATTCAAATAATGTAGTTAAAGAAATGTATAAGGATGAAGATCGGTGATTTTTTATTGGGTTTAAGACAAACAATTTAGTCCCGCGTCTAAAAATAATAATAGTTTTAACTCAAATAGATCATGAACTTAATAGTTTCTGTAAAATAATATATTTTAATAGCTAACGTATTAATACACCCTTGAACTTTCACAAAAAAAAAAAAAACAACTAAGTTATGTTGTTCAAGGGATACCTTCCATGCTAATGAATGCCACTATGCTTTTTTTATTATAATTTCACTATAAATGAGAATTTTCAGAAAAGCAAGATTTTCTTATTTTTATGGTATATGAAAAAAAAACAATACATTGTTTCTCTTTGTTCCTTTTTGAAAGGATTGTGTGTCAATAGAACCTTTTTTTAAGATGAGATATGGACTTAGACATGGGTGTCAATTGTCACCGTTTCTTTTTAATAATTTGATCCGGTTTTTTAACTAGATGATGGACAAAGGGGAGGCTATGGTATTATGTCACGGATTCCCATTGGCACTAATAGACTAGGGATCTATCATTTATTGTTCACCAATGATGCGATGATTTTCTACGGACAAGAGTTGAAAACCCTTCTAAATATTAAATAGATCCTAAGGTGCTTTTAGGCTATCTCAAGGTTTAAGATCAATTTTCATAAAAGTAGTTTAATGAGTGTGGGGGTTGATAAGTTGTTAGTTGGAAAAGGAGCAAAGAGCATTGATTGTAGAATGAGTGAAATCCTTATGGTGTACTTGGGACTGCCACTGAGAGGTAACTAGAATTCAATGCAAATGTGGAAACTAATCATTGAAAATCTTAAGACTCGGTTGACAAGATGGAAAGCCAAGGTCTTATACAATAGTGGGAAGGTTACACTTTTATGGTTAGTCCTTGCTAGCCTACCTATACTTTTCATGTCCATCTTTCAAATGCTAAAAGGAGTGATAAAGGAGTTAAAGAAAATTGAAAAGAGATTTTTGTGGAGCGGGAACAAAGAGAGACATAAAATTCATCACATAGAGTGGGTCAAAGTGTGCAACTATAAGGAAAATGAAGGATTGGGTTTCATTAATTTAGAGTTAAGGAATAAAGCTCTATTAAACAAGTGGCTTTAGAGGTTAAGGTGTGAGGGGGACAATTTATGGAGAAAGGCCATAGTAAAGATAGTAAGAGAAAATGTCAAACCCTGCTTTGTAAAATAATTATAATGTCATTCACATGCTTGATAGAATGTTTGTATATTTAGGAAGTTCGAGAAATCGTTAAAAGACGATATTGCCCCTAATGGTACTATTGAGTCGATTAAGCCTCGAACTAGTTCAAATAAGAATTTTAAGGTGAAATTAAGAGTTTCACAGTTTAGGGATGACTCAAAATGGTAATTCAGAATTCGAGGATCAATTTGGAGTCAAACCGGAATTTTCACTATCTAAGGGTAAAATCGTAATTTTTCCACTCGAGGATAAAATTTGAGATTTTGAGAGAATTTAGATCACATTTGACAAATTGGAGAATGGTATGAGTATAAGGGATGAAAAAAATGTCTATGGGCAATTTTTCAGTTTTTGGGGCAAAAATGTAATTTTTCACTTTACGGGGGTAAAAGTGTAATTTTTAAAAATTTACTCCACCAAAACTTTGGAAAAGTCTAGAAATTTCATGGAAGACATGGATAAGTGAAGAGGATTGAGTGGTAGAAAAAGAAAGTCAAAAAGATGGCTAGAAAAAAATAAAATAATAAAATATTCAAAAGGTAAATAAAATAATAATATTTTATTAAGCCTATTAAAAGGCTTGAAAATTCCAGAATTCTTCATTGGGAGGGTCAGCCAAAACCAGCAGGAGAGAGAGAGAAATAAGAACAAACCCTAGAGTGAGAAAATTCAAAGAAAAAGTGTGATTTTTCAAGGAATCAAGTGTTTAAAGGTATGATTTTTCAAGCTTAGCTTAAGATTTATCATTTCCATGCATTTCTCCTTATTTTCCATGGTTAAATTATGTGTTTTGATGATGGATTCAAATCTGATCATATGGGTTTAGAGAGAGAAAGTTGTTAGATTAATTTGATTTTGAACTATGTTAGTGTTTAGTGTTAGTTTAGCATGTTTATGAGTAAAACAACAAGAAAAATATTCATTTTCTCCATGAATTTCTCTAGGCCGAATCTAGCCAATGGTGTGTGAGGATGAGGTTGACTTTATTTTAAGAGAATTAGATGGAAAAATGATGAATTATGAGGTTGGAAATTAAATGGGAATTTTTGGTGCAAAAAAATTGAAATTTTTACCCACTAGGGGTAAAAGCGTAATTTGTGATCCGAACTGATAAATTGGACCACATTCACAGTCATTGAGGTATTGTGGATATAATTGGATAATTGAAATTGAAATGGATGGAATTGGAGTTGAATTGGAGATTTTAGAAATTTACACTGTGTATAGGCGAGTTAGGTCGGACACTGTGATTAAGCGATTGTCCAAACATTTCACACCCTATCTAGTGCATACGCATGGATAAGAGCCTGAAATAATATATATTGATTTGACACAAATTATTGAATTTTTTGTGTCATGTATTGTGGATAGGTGGTGAGCTATCTGATACGGGTAAAAGACTACACCCGAGGACCGAGAATAGGAGTATATCTACTCCTAGTACAGTGAGTAAACTTACTATCGTCTTAATTATCTAGAGTAGATTTATTTAATTGTGTGATTTTATGAAAAAATGGTTTAATTGGAAAATTATTGTGTTTTATGGGAAAATGAGATTTTATAAAATAATTTTATAAAATTTTTGAAAATTTAATAATGATTTCAAAAATAGAGTAATTGGAGACCTATACTATGATTGTGTTGTTTATCCATGATTTTACATTAAATGGCTTATGATAAATGTGGGTATGACTGGTTATTTTTATGATTTAAAGAATATGTGAACTGCTTTGATTTGCCTTGAATGTGTTAAGTGAGCCATGTCATACTATTGTGATTTTATTGGTTGGTGGATTATAAAGTGGGCACTGCAGTGACGGGGGTTCCGTGGGCCAGCCTAATTAGAGGGGCACGGTTCCCAATTATTGAGCTTACCTCGATTGGAGAGGCGCGTAGGATAACTCCCGAGGTAGGATTTGAGTACACTTCACGCTGGCCACCACGTGAAACTGGGACTCAGCCAACGCCAAGGAACGGCTGTGTTGTCAGAGGTGAAATGTGTTTGTGTGTGTGACAATAAACAGCCTTGGCGGTCTCGGTAAGATGCTTTCGCGAGGTATCCTCGAGAATGGATTTTTGGCAAGGGCCAAGTTTTTGAAAAGTGCATAAGCCATGTTGAGTAATTGGATGAAATCCAATTATTTATATGGGTTGGGATGAATTATTTTAATTGTCTCCTATTACTCGGCTTTAGATTATTTTGATGATGTCTGTCTACTCACTGGGATTTTATAATCTCACCCCTTCTTCCTATACATTTTTCAGGTTCAGAATAGGCAGTAGACTGTCAATTGCATCGAGAAGTAAATTTCGGAGTTGCATCCTAGAAAGCAAGGTTATAGACTTAAACCTTCTCAAGTATTTGGGGGCCCACGTGTCATTGTAATTTAAATTGCATACTCTAGTTTTCTATATTACAATATGTATAAATTTATTTTATTTTTTATGTGCAGAAAATTAATTTTTGGATGTTTCAAAATTATATATATATATATATATATATATTGTTTTACACTAAAATAGATTATTTTAATTAATATTTTTATTTTATTTTATTATTAGAAAAAAGAAAAAAGAGAGAGGAATGGAAAAACTGGTACAAAAGACTTGCGAGGTCTCGAAAGGCATTCGGGGGAAGAATGTCTGTCGAGGCTTCGTTGCGATTGTCACGGGCTCGATGGGAGTTCCGAGTCGTGATAGAAAACCTAACCAATCTTCTACCAGAGGCAAGCACAAACAAAAGGTATTCTACAGTGTAGAAAAAATCCTAAAACCCCTATTCTCTACTAACGTTTTTTCATGCAGGTGAGTTCCAACATGTAGATGGCTGTAGGTGACAACAAGAAAATTCTTTTCTGGTTTTATAGGTGCGTGGAAAGGGGTACCGTCAAGCAGATTTTCCCCATAATATTTGCCCTTGCAAGCAACAAAAAAGGGTACATTGAGGAGTACGGTAGATGGGAGGGTGACACTAGTGTTCTGCTAAATCCAAATTATTAACAATGAACAATCAACTTGATGGAATTGTTCATTATCCTTTTTAGTTTAATAAATATTTGCATGTTTTCCTAGTTCAATGCTAGTGAACTACAATGAATTTATCTTGAGATCAGTAGACTTGCTCTTATTAGTTCAATAAGCTCAATGTGAATGAATCCAAGAGATGGGTGAACTGGATTATTTTGAAATTTTAAAAACTCTTTTTCAAAATTTTTAGAAGATATAACCCTTTTTTCAATTTAAATACTCAATTTGAAAATAAACAAAACAATTGACTTCTTAGTGAATAAGAGAAAATTTAGAATGCAAGTAAGATTTAGAAGTTAAACAAGAACGACACAAATATTTTATAGAGGTTCGACCTCCTTGCCTCCGTCCTCTCCCATAGATTCAGTGAGGAGTTTAAAATTCATTATTGAATCAAGTTTAATACAATGCCTTTTGTGGATCAAGCATAACCTTTTAATATAATGTCTTTTTATGGTTAAAGCACAACCACTCTACCTTTTATATTGATTAAGGTCTAACCACTTAAGCAAATACAATAAAAAGAAAGTAAATACAACCGGTATGCCTCTTAAAGGCTGAACAACAAATTAAGTATAGTGTTTAGTGAAGAATGAGGGCTCAATAAATACTGCACTATAAGACTTTAAGGATTAAAAGAAGAGTACAAAGGGTCTTGAATGATTTTCACGCCTTTCTTCTCTTTTGAGTTGTGTTGCAAAGTGTTCCAACCTTCATAAATGTTGAGGAAACTTGTGTTTATAGTTGCTGAAGTTTCACGAGTATTTGGATGCTCATTAAATGTGAAAATTGTCATTCTTCTCTTCATTCAAGACTCCAACGATCATATTATATCGATACATATGTGAATCTATCGATACATTGCCTCTTTTATTTTTGAATTCCCATTATGATGTCTCAATACATTTGTGCATGTATCGATACATTTGAACTTCCCTTCAAGGGTTTTAACATTTTACTTAAAATGTATAGATACATTTACCAATGTATTGTTCCTTTGAGACACTAAGCATTTTATTGAAAGTGCATTGATACTTTTATCAATTATATTAATACTTTTGAGGCAATGAGCATTCTGTTACAATTCTATCGATATATTTGAGAATGTATCGATAGATTGAGTTTGACTTTTTGAATTTTGACTTTTGACTTTTTTCAAGAACATGTATCGATAGATTTCAAAATCTATCGATACCTATCCAAATGTATCGATACATGAAGAACATGTATAGATAAATTTGGACCACAATGCATTTTTCAAAGTCTTTTTTCATTGTTTGTCTTCTCAAACTCATTTGAAAGTGTTAGGGGATGTTTAGACTTGATATTCCAAGACTTAGAGGAATTTTGATCATTTTCTTTTTGTCATTTCAAAACACGAAATTGATTTGAACATTATAAAGTAACATATCTTACTTTTATTTTATGAATAGATTAATGATAGTGTTAATGAAGAAAAAGAATACTAAGTTAGACATTCCTTAAAACACTAAAGAAACCTATAATAATCAGTGGGGATATGATATGTTTAGAACTTTGTAGATAATTTTTGGATATGATATTCTGTTATTAGATGGGCAAGGAAGATCTCATGTCAGGTGGAAGCAATTCCAACCTCATACTTAGGGATGCCATTGGGCTCAACCATAATTCGGCATCTTTTTGGAGACCAGTGTTAGATAGGGCTGGGACTAAGCTTGTAGGATTGAAGGCAAAGACACTCTCTTTTAGAGGGAGAGTTACCTTGCTTAAGTCAATATTGGCAAGTCTACCAATTCCAATCAAAGTGAAAAATGAGTTAGAAAAATTGTAAAAGAAATTCCTATAAGGAGCTATAAAAAACAAAAGGAAGATACATTATGTGGGGTGGGAAAAGGTTCGTAAGTATAAGGAGTGTGGAGGAATAGGGGTGACTGACTTGGAAGTAAAAAACAAAGCATTGTTAAACAAGTGGATCTGGCAATATGGGGAGGAGAAAGATAGTTTGTGGAGAGAGATTTTAGTTGGAACAACTGGAAGTGATCTTATTGTTCTTTTGTCAAATGTAAGTGTAAATAGGAGAGTGTCAACATTGTGGAAGAAAATTATTGATCCCCTTCCCCCAACTAATAAGGTTTTCTTGTAGGTTTCATTCTAATATTGGTTTTGCAATTGAGAATGGTAAAAACTTGAAGTTTTGGCAAGACGAATGGATTAAAGAAATCACATTGGTGCAGTCGGTTCCAAGGATTTTTGCTTTGGCAAAAAGTAAAAAAGGGAAGATTGTTGAATTTGGGAGTTAGGAAGATGAAAAATGGATTTAGACAGTTGAACTTAAGAGACAGCTTTATGATTGGGAAATTGCACAGTGGGAGCAACTTCAAGAGGTGCTGGGTGAGTTTCAACTGAATAAAGAACTTAAAGATGAACTCATATGGAAAAAAGAAGCATGTGGGAAATATACTACAAATTCTTTTTGTAAGTATACTCTTGTCACTGCCTATAATACTAATGGGATTTGGAGGTTTGTTTGGGCAAATTTGGCTCCCTATAAAGTGGAGATATTTATGTGGCAATTGTTACATGGCAAAATTGGGTGAAGAAAGAACTAACCAAAAGAGGAGTTCATGTTAACAATGATTTTCTGTGTGTTCTGTGCAACACAGAGTCTGAGTCTTGCGATCATTTGTTTGCTAAATGTAAAGAAACATGGAAAGTATGGGCAGGGTGGCGTAAAATGTGGGGTGTGGTTTGGGTATCCTCTGGAAATGTTAGAGGGTTACGCGATGTTTGGAATGGATGCCAATTGGGGAGTTCGGATAAAAGAACCTGGAGGATAGCATTCTTTTCAGTGGTATGGTCCATTTGGAAGGATAGGAACGAGATGGTATTTAGAGGGAAAGAGTGAGATGCAGGAAGATGTTTGGAGTTGGCTGGAATTAAAGTAGCGGAATGGGCAAATGTAAAGTGGCCTAGGGAGTTTCCGTCAATGTTGGATGTTTATAGGCAGCGTTCAGAGCAAGGCCATCAACATAATAAAAGACAATAGAGAAGAAGGATTGAATAGGAGAAACCTCAAAACGGACAAGTGAAATTCAATATCAATGGGGCAGCGAGAGGATGCCCAGGGCCAGCAGGCATTGGAGGTATTTTGATAGACTCAAGTGGGGAGGTTAAAGTTTTACTCTAAGTCAAATGGTATGGCATACTCAAATATAGCAGAAATTTTGGCAATAAGGGAGGCATTCCTTATTTTCTCAGCATCACAGCAGATAGAGAACCAAAGGCTTCTCATCGAAAGTGACTCAAGTAATAAGGTGAAGCAGATTAAAGATGCGAGCCCGACACCTTGGAGAATGAGAAAATGACTACTGCAAATAGAAAGAGTGAAAAAATGGACTGACCGGTTGGGAGATAAGTCATACTCTGAGGGAGGCAAATCAAAGAGCTAATAACCTTGCAAAAGGAGTCCTGTTGCAAACGGATATCCTGAGAGTGTTCTAGTATGACTCGGTGACTTCTGCACAAACTATTTTGCTAAGTTTCTGTAAATGTGCACAGGTTAATCTAGTTGAAACCTTGGGGGCAACCATTTTGCTGAATTGTGTATGTAGGTGGAAGGGTTTATGGGGAATGGTTGTATCTGACAGATTAGGGCATTTTATTGTGTTTTTGGGGTGTTGGTCGAGTAATGGTCGTTGCTCACTGGACGGGAATGGCTGTAAATGAATGATGAGGTAGCTGTGTTGATTCCATGTGTTACTTTTGGTTGGTACAGGGTATTTTTTTTTTTTTTTTTTGCTTTCTTCTTTGCAGGGTGAGATTCTTGTTCATGCGATCAGGATCTTGGCTTGATAGATTGATCTAAACAACAAAAAATATTTTTGACAATTTATTCAACGGTTTATCAAAGAATAAAATACATATAACATATTTTACACTACATTTTTCTCCAAAAAATTATTTTGTTGTTACAAATCAGACCCTAAAATCTTTTTAATTTATATTTCTTTTCCAATCTTTCGATAGAAACTAAGTGCTGAAAATATTTTCAGAAAATATCCTCCTACCCTGTAGGTAGAGACTAGAGAAGACTATCACAGAAAACTGAATGCTATTGTTCGCCAAAATAACTCTATATATGATCAACAATTACCCTCGGGGTTTGGTTATAATTAACCATTAATTTAGTGATAAGCATGAGTTCCAACATAAGTATAACTATCCACCTTAACTCTGGTTGATATTTGGTGAATAAACCTCAATACCTTGTACATACAGCTTCAACAACATTACCATAGCAGAAGTAACTGTAGTGAGGACCACCATTCCCATTTTCTTCTTTTTCCTTTTTTTGAATTAAGGGCAATGGAACCAAAACTGGGATGAATATCCTTTCTCAATAACCTTTAGAGTTAATTCAAACTCGAATATTTAGGCACAAACCAGATAGTAAAACAACTAATGTCAATAATTTAATATCTAACTTAATAACCAAACCAAAATAGTCTAGGCCTCAAAGCCTAGCGATACCCAAACATTAAAAAAAAAAAAAAAAGGAAGAACAACCCAAAGATCCTTCAACATTTTAAACAAAATCTTAAAAAGGATTGGAACTCCTAAAAGAGGGCAACTAATCTGTGGCGATAAGTTGATATTCTGATTACTCAAAGCATCTAGAAACGACCAATTCCCCAAACTCTGATTACACCATCTGTATACCCACTAAACAAGGTGCTTCCATCAGCACTCCAGTTCAAGCTTGTGCAGTATATGACCTGCAAAATCCAGATAAATGTAAATTTTAATTGTTTGCAATACAATGAACATAATTCCATCACTATCCTTAATAAGCCAATTGCTGAATCATAGCCAATAAAACCAGGGTCATGAAACAGAAGTCAGTACAATCATTAAACCAACTTCTACATGCTACAACCAATGAACCAATCCAAGATATAAATTAAAACAAAACAAAAAGAACTTTGCTTACAACTTGAAAAACAAACAAGATTCCATGTACCAATTTTACCATGAGATTTAATAACAAGTTTCCAGCTTTGAGCATTACAATAGCAAGTTTTGAAACAATGAACTTCATAGAAAGCATACTAATAAAGCTAGCAGCAATGCGGAACATGCTTAATGAGAAAATAACTCCAGATTCACAAACAAGAAGATTAAAGCTAAGTTCTTATATGCTCAAAAAACATTCAATGAAATTTTAAAATATCCCAAATGATTTGCAAAATTGAAATAAACAATTATAACAGATTGCAAACGCAACTAAAATGCTTGTCTTAATGAATTCAGGGTAAATAATTCGTATTGAGATTACAATATACACTGCATTAAATTCTAACAGAGCAGCCCCATTCCCATTAATATATTCAGAACAAACAGAATTAAAAGTAATCTACATCATGACAGGTCAAAATACAAATGCACACACAATCACATTTCTAGGATGATGGTATAGCTAAAACATTTCTTTCCAACAATTAGTCACACTAAAGCTACATTGCATCCAAAATTTCTACCAAAAATGTGACATGCCAATTGTCAGACAAACTAAATCAAACCAGAGCTATATTTCAACATTCAATCAAAATATTTAGAATAATAATGATAATAAAGTATTATTACCTTCTTCTTGTTTGCTGTGTCGGTGACATCAGACTTCTCAGCCTCAGCCTTGAGATCAACCTTCAAGTCCTCCACAATGCTCTTGCTCTCCAGATCCCAGATCTTGATACTCTGCTCCGTCGCAGCGCAAAGCCAGTACCTGTTAGGACTAAAGCAAAGCGAGTGAATGACCGCACCCGCATCAAGACTGTAAAGCTTCTTTCCTTCGGCCAAATCCCACAACAGAATCACTCCATCTTTTCCTCCACTAGCACACAAAGACCCATCAGGCGAAACCGCCACCGTGTTCACATAACCGGAGTGTCCGGTCAATGTGTTACGAATCTTACAGTTGGTCAGGTTCCAAACTTTCACGGTCTTATCCCATGAAGCCGAAACGATGGTGGGTTGGAGAGTATTGGGGCTGAAACGAACGCAGCTCACCCAATCGGTATGAGCCTCGCCGTCTTGGATTGTGTATTTGCATTCTCCAAGGGTATTCCAAAGCTTGATAGTTCGATCACGAGAAGCCGAAACGATCTGACGGTTGTCAATGGAAAAGGCAACGGAGAGCACATCTTTGGTGTGGCCGACGAAGCGACGAGCGGAGGTTCCGGCGTTTAAGTCCCAAAGACGAAGCTCACCATCCCAGGAACCGGAGAGAGCGAACTGGGAATCGGATGAGAGGACAACATCTTGGACGAAATGAGAGTGGCCGGTAAGACGACGGCGTGGGACACCGTAGGTCTTTTCGTCTTTGGTTAACTGCCAAAGGATGATGGATTTGTCGCGAGAGGAAGTGACGATCATGTCGGAGTTGTCGATGGGGGTGGCGATGGCTGTCACCATGTCGGTGTGGGCTCGCATGGTGCCGCGGAGAACCAATGCTTCGGAGACGGCCATTTTCTTTTGGCGTTAGGGAGCGGGGCGGCTTCTAGGGTTTTTCAAGGGGAAATGAGAGGCCAAGGAAGAGTTTGAGAAGCGAAACCGACTCAGTATAAGAAGTATATATAGTACCAACCGGCATAAGGCATTAGGGTTTTGGAGACAAACAATACTCTCCTCTTTTGTTTTTTTTTTTTTTTTCCCTAATTTTCTGACCATTTGGCATTTCATTTGGGCCTTCCATGTTTGCTCGTCAAAATTTGGGTTCAATCCCTATATTATCCCAAACTATTAAATTTAGTTTCTGTTTTATTATTTAAATAAATTGAGTTTTGGCCTTTTTACAAAATTAATTGAGCTTAATTTTAGAGGAAATTGTAAGTGATGGTCATCCTCGTAAGCCCATTTCAAAAATAACGTTCAATATAAAATTAATTGTTTTATCCAATTTTAACTATAAGATAACAAAAATACTTTTAAAACTATTTTAGACAAATTAAATGCTTTCAATTTTTTCCCCTACCATTCATCTGTTGTGCTCCCGTTTTTCTCTCTCATCATCCAGCTTTCTCTAATTTTACCACCATCATCATTTCTCTATCTATCTTTCGTCGTATCATCATCAATATACAAATCAAAGAGCATGACATAAAAAGTAATAACATATTTTTAGATTAATTGGTTTAAATTCACAAAATCCTCTTTCTGTTTATCTTTTGCCATCTCATCATATCATCATCAATCTACAAATTAAAAAGCATGTCATAATGAGTAATAACGAGTTCTTGGATTTATTGGTATTGAGTTTTTCAATTTTCAAGTTTGATAAAACATGCTTTGATATGTAACAAAGTGATTCATGCCTTGACTTATAACATTAGTAAAAAGAAGGAAGATTTGACGTATAATATCTGGTGCTAAAGCTTTGGCCTTCGCGTGTAACATCTAGTGCATGTTTGGCTTAACTTTTTTTCAGCTTATCTACCTCTTAAAAATAAAAGTCAAGCCAAACATGATCTTTTGAGAAGCTCTTAAAAAAAAGTAATTTTTTTTTAAGAACAAAATTTTTAAAAAAAGAGCTTAAAAAAAAGCTCAAAGGATGAGCTTTTTCTTCTCTTCTTTTAAAAATACAAGAAAATTTTTATTTTTGTTTCAAAAATATCCTCATTTGTTAAAAATAATTACAATATTACCCTCTTAAAAAAAAGCAATACCTTCTATGATAATTTTAACAAAAATTATAATTTATAAAAAAAAACTTATAAAAAAATTTACCAAACAATTTTAGCTTAATTTTAAAAACTATTATTTTTCATAAGAGCTTCATAATAGCTTTTAAGTTAGAAAAAAGTCAAGCCAAACAGACTCCTAGTACTGAAGCTTTGACCTTGGCATGTGACATCTGCTACTAAAGTTTTAGTGTGCAACATCTTCTGCTAAAGTGTGTAATATCAATTTAGGCCTGCAGTGTCGTTTTGTTTTCTTTTCTGTTATTTTTAGTTGTTGTAGATACATTTACAAATTAGTATATATGTATATGTAGATATATATCTATATATACATATATCTAAAAAACTCTAAATGAAGGTGAGAGAAATTTTTTCCTCCAAAGTTGTTAATCCCTTACTCTGTTAATCTTCTTCTCTTTCTAAAAGTTTTCAAAGTTCTTATTTTTTTGTAAAATTTCCTTCAAAAATCAATAATTGGTTTACATTCACAAAACCCAAAAGTTGATGGGTTGAAGTTATAAATGAAATGAAATCTGTAAAATAATAAAAAAATTTTGAACATGACGTGTAACAACAATATTTATTAAACATCGCATATAACTTGCTCCTTTGTATTTCACTACAATATAAACTCTTTGAGTTAAAACGTGTAACATCTTTTTTTTTTTTCAATGCAACAATTTTTTTGAACATTGCATGTAATAATAACATTTTTTAAACGTAATGTGCAACTTATTTTTTATCTTTGTATTTCACTAAGACATAAATTTTTAAAGTTAAACACCTTAAGATATAGATAAAGTTTAAAATAAAAAAAATTGACATGAAAATGAATATATTTTAAAAAATTATTCAATGTCATTGTTACTGCTAAAATGAAATGGATTTGGACAAAAAAAAATTATCCAAAATCCTTTGATTTGGGAAATTAGCTTTTGGATTATTTTATTTGTTACATTTCCTATAATCATAAAAAAAATGATGTGTAATAATTTTTTTCAATATGACATGTAACAATTTTTTTTTCAATACATGCACTTGAACATGAGGAGGTTTCATTAAAGGCAATTTTGTTCAAAAATATTTTCTCTTGGTTAAAAATAGTTAAAATTAAAAAAAAAATTATTTTCGAAAACACTTTATCTTTGAGGGCAAAAAAAATTGTCCCTTAATTTTGTTAGTCTTTCAGTGTTAAATTTAATGATTGACGCTTATGTGGTTATTTTAAATTGAATATAAAAATGCCATGTGGCATTTTTAATTGTAAAAAAAATGTTTGTGTCTTTTTTATAGGCATCATGTGACTTGCAAATTGATCAAATTTGATGAACAATATGTAATTATTTTATATGATTGCTTAAAAATTAAAAAAAAGAAAAAAGGAAATTCAAAGTAAAAATATAGAAATGGTTTTAATATTTTTCATATAACTCTCTTTATATTTTTTTCTAAATTAACATCCTTTAGATAAATTTTGTTTTAATATTGATTACGACATCAAATTTACCCAATAAAAATATAAAAATATTTTGAAGTGTGACCAAAAAAGATAACTTTTGAATTAAGGGTATTTTAGTAACTTTTGTGAGTGAAATTAATAGAGTAACTCTTATAGGAAGAAAACTTAATTAGAAAGTACTGATTAGGAAAAAATAAATCACAAGAGTGCTATTTGCAAAAAATTGAAATCATGGAAAATGTAGGTGAATTGTTTATCCTAAAATGAAGTAGAAATAAAGAGATAACAAAAAAGAGAAAGTAGTTAGAGAGAAATTGTTGGCATGGAGAAATTTGGGATATCTGTTGGCTTAAAAGGTTTTGAGCAGCACAAAACCCATGAACGTAAAAAAATGGAGAAACAATGAGAAAGAACAAAATGAGAAGAAAGTAGACTTGGTAATTTTGGACACTTGCAAACATAACATGATCAAACATAGTACAAAGCTAAATGAATTTGAATTTTGCTAAATCATGTTCATTTCATAATTGTATCAAACAACTTATAAAATGAAAATTTTTATATCATACGGAGGTATGGAGGTTGACTCGTCTAACTCATTTAATCACATTTAATTAATCATATTAATAATTTAAGTTACATAACTCAACATATCTAACCCATTTAAACATACTTATTATATTATAAATATTTAAAACATATACAATAACTTTATTATTTATGTTTAAATATGTTAATTGTGTTGTGTCTAAACAGGTTAATTGTCTTGCATTGTGTACAAGACTCATTACTAAAATTTGTCAATTTTGTCATGTTTAAATAGATTAATCATATTCAAATAAGGTTAATTGTCTTGTGTCATGTGCAAATTTTATTAATTAAATATATTAAATATATTAATCTTGTCACGTCATGTCATGTAACTCATGTAATAAGTGTGCCATATTGGTGTTACGAATTTTGACATCATTAATTAATTGTACTAAACCGTTTATCATTCATACCCTTTATTTAAACACAATAAGATTTATACCTCATCAACACGAATTGTTAAGCCTTGGCAAGAGGATTTGGGAGAAAAAAAGCAAATGAGAAAAAGATACGTGACAAAGAAATGGTTAAAGTACACATAAAGTCTCTGTACTATAACATTTTGTTCAATGTAATCCATTTATCCAAAATTTCTCTAATTTAGTCTTTTTACTCTAACATTGGGTACAATTTGATGCTTATGAGTAACTCTGTCTAAATTGACCGTTAGAGAGCTTGATGTGGCCTTAATGTGTCAAATGCTGCTGACATGACACTAACATGTTAAAAATAATAAACTAGGTAAAAAAATTGACCACATGGCTTTTCGTTTTCTTTCCTCCTTTTTTTTTCTTCTCCCTTTTGCCTAAAACTACATCATTTTAGTAAGGTTATTTAAAGCATTTTTAGTTCTTTTCCCCCCCATTTTTCCTCCTCTTTCTACCTTGCCCTTCTATCCCCAAGATTAACCTTTATAAATTCAAATTTTGATCACTAGTTTGCGTTGGTCGAAAATTCCAAAAAAAAAAATCCACAAAACTCCTTTTTTTGTCATCTTTCCCTCAATTGGGATAGATTTTGAAAAAAAAATCCTTGTTTTCATAGATCTTAAAAAGAAAATCGTTTCAATTCGACAAAATAAAAATGTAGAGGTAATGAAAAAAGATCAATGGAGTAAGCTGCATGGGTTTAAACTAAATTCATATGTAGCAAAGGTCGTGGGAGCAAGATTCATTGTTCAGGTATTGAAAAGGGAGGCAATCTTAGTTGGTGCAAGACAATTTGAGATTGAAACTATTATACCTGATGTAGAACTGTGGGCATTAGTGTGGGTGTTGAAGAGATGTGTGTAGGAAAATGTTGAAGTTAATGAAGTCAAGATTGATTGTGCACAAGTGGTGAGTTGGGTTAATTTGAAAAACTATAATGGTGGGTTGGGACATGTGGTGGAAAATTGTCGAATGGTTATGGAAACTTTGAGCTATAATTCAATTAATCATTGTAGACAAACGGTGAACATGATAGCCAATATGTTGGCTTATGAGGCAAAACTGTTAAAGGAAAAACAATTGGTATGACGAGTGTTTGATAATATGCCAAGCAAAGTTAAAAAAGTCATTTTGCAAGATGCAAACCAACTGTAACTATTTGCTGTCAAGCTGGAAGGAAGGAGTCTGTTGCTATGTTATGGAGAGCATGTTAGGAAGGTACTCTTTTTCCTCTTCATGGTTTTTGTCCCATTAGGATTTTCCATGAAAAGTTTTTTTAATGAGGCTTTTCTTTCATGTTAGTGGTATTTTTGTGATTATAATATGAAGGGTTTAATATGCTTCTTTTTGTGAATTTATATTGTAATACATGTTATGGTGATGATTAATGAGATTAATCTTTTCTTCAAAAAAAAAGAAAATCATCCCAAAAAAATTTTAAAAAAGAAAACCTTCTTCTTTTGCTTATTGTTTTTTGTTTTGGTAATATTGTGTTGATTTTGCTTGGAATTGGAAATGGGAATGAGACCACACAAGGCTTAAGGGGTTGAACTTGGTTTCCTTGCACTTTCCTTTCTGCTCGTCATGGCGTTGAAAGGTAAAAGGAAAAAGACACAAGTAAAAGACTATGATTGAACACTAGAACTTTTGGTGGTTGACTTGCTTCCCAGTTTACCTAGTCAACATGCATACTATATAGGGATATATCAAAAGGAAGATCCATCTAATCAAATCGCTGGTTTTTGTTGGATTAAAGGGGTTTTTGCTCAAGCAATTATGTTTATGACGTTTTGCATTAAGCCTTTCATAAATGGTATAGCTAAGGAGGCCTTGGAATATAATCCTATCGATATTTCATTAGTTGAATTTTTTTTCTTTTTTTTAAAATTACTCATTGAAGGTAATGCTATAAATTCTGATGCAATATGAAAGTATTTTTCTTTAATCTTTACATAGTAAAACAATCCATAATCTCCATAGCAATTTGGGTTCTAAAATATCAGCTCAAGAGATTGCTCATACCATGGAGTTTTTGCCACAATGGTGATCCTGTTATGATTGGAAAAAGAAAACTCCAATTTGACAAAACCTAAGCAATAAAGAGAGGTTTATGCATTCTCGTAATGGTGACCCTATTATGATTGGAAAAAGAAAGCACCAATGTGTCACGACCCGAAACTCTCATTGGGTCCGTGACAACCGCTGCGACGTCCCGATAGACATTCATTACCCGGAATGTCAATCGAAACCTCGCAAGGCTTAACATCAGTTTTTCTCGCTTCCTTTGTGAGTATTAGTCACTAAAATTATGTTTTGAGATATTATAAACATTTTCCAAATCAAAACAATAGAAAAATAATTTTTTTATCACAGGGGCATGTTGGACATTTTTCCTCAAAAATCTCAAAATCCGTTAAAAATGTAGTATGCTGATGCAAAACACATATTTCATAATCAAAAATAAATTTGGATGTCTAAAACATTCATTTAAAATGAAATTATGACTATTAGAATAAAATAAAAATATTGAATAAAATATTCAATTTTCTTATAAAACAATATTTTTAGAACACTGCATAAATAATTTTTACAGCGTAAGAGCAAAATAAATTCATATATATCGTAATACAGTAAGCCAGAGTATTTAATTTAATTTACAGTAACAAGTGGGCCCTCGAATAACCGAAAGTAAGAAAAATTGTGAACCTACAGTTTGGAAGATGCAAATCCAATGGTGGTCCTCGATGAAATCAGCTATCTATAGACTATCCTGAGCCTAAAATGGGTGAAAATGAGGGTGGTGAGATTATATAATCCCAGTGAGTAAACAAATACCATCTAAAATATCTAAAGCCGAGTAAATGGAGACAGATAAAATAATTTAACATACTGTAATTCATCACCTTTCAACTCATTTCAATCAAATAAAATCGATTCATATAAATCGAGTAAATAACATGGCTTATGAATTTTTTAAAACTTTGGCTCGTGCCAAAATCATTTTTATACCCAGTTATCAGGGATGCCTTGATCGAGGGCTATCCTAATCGAGTCCGCCAATGCTGGTAAAAAGCTATGTACACATAAATCATGTTTTTATTTTGAAAACATAGTCGTTCCTTGGCATTGGCCGAGTTCACCCTCATGTGGTGGTTTGGCGTGAAGTGAACTCTAAAGTGTTAACCTCAGGAGTTATCCATCCGCGCCTCTCATACTGAGGTATGAATATAACCAAGTTTCGTGCCCCTCTAATAGGCAGATCCACAGAACCAGCCTACTGTAGCAAGCTAAACCCACCATACAATAAAAATTCAACAGCATGACATGGCAATTTTATCATTATCCAGCCTATCAAGGCCAACAACAGTTTATACATTTCAACATAAATACAAATTCAGCGATTCATGCCAATATTATCATAAGCCAATCAATTAGAACCATACATTCACAATACATCAAATGGTCTCCAATTACTACATTTTCAAAGCCATTATTCAATTTCAAGATAATTTTATAAAATCATTTCATTTAAACACATTTTGCTTATAAAACATAAAGATTTACCATTTAAACTCATTTTCCATAAAATCACAAAATCGGATAAAACATACTTTAGATAATTAAGACGATAGTAAGGTTACTCACTATTTTGGAAGTCGAATTTCAAGTACTCCGATTCTTGATTCCTCGGGTACTATCTCTTTACTTTTGCCAAAATGCTCACCACCTAGACATAATGCACAATAAGCCATTTACTACATTGTGCTAAATTGTTATAAAACCAATTCAGGCTTTATACTAATGTATGAAATGGGATGCAAATTGTTCGGATTACCGTCTAAACACAGTATTATACACAAATTCATTTGGGTCCCTAATTAAATCGGTATTGGCCTAATTCGATCTATCACTTGATTAATTGGCCAATATGTCCAATTCAACTCCAATTAAGTCCATTTTTCTCCCAATACTCCAAATCATTAAACACAATTTAAATAACTTGAAATGTGGCAAAATCATCATCACATTTTCTCTTGAAAAATTCGACCATTTTGAGTGCATCAACACCATGATTTTTTCTACTTGATTCTCACACCATAAATCACTAATTCCTAACCAAATCACTTGAAATAAAATCAAAATCATCATCAATATTCTACATGGAGAATTCGGCCAATGATGGGTTATGGGAGAAAATGAATTTTTCTTATTTGATTTTCATGCTACACATCACCAACTAACTAAAAACACTAGAATATCTTAAAATCTAACCAAAACAACCATCAAATCTTCTCTCTCTAAATTCGGTCAGCCATGAATCCTTCATGATATCTTGTGATTCAACCATGGAAAATGCAAAATAATGCATGGGAAAGGTAGATCACAAGTCAAAATCAAGAAATTTTACTTTTGATTGCTTGATTACTTGAATTTTCATACTTTTCCCTTGGATTTTTCCACCTAGGGTTTGTGTTCTTCTTTTCTTCCTTTGTTCTTGCTATGGCCGGCCATAATGAAGAGAAATGGGCTGATTTTGTGCTAATTTATAAGGAAAATAATGAATGGATGAGATTTTGACACATGTCACCATTCCATTGGTCCATGTGTCATACTTAGCCATTAAGCAATCTCTCTCCACCACTTAAATTTCCTCAATTATCCATGATAATATTAGGTAAAATTCATGTGCTGGACAAGTGTTGGGTGGTGTAAAATTACAATTTTGCCCCTAGACGACAAAATGACTATTTTACCCCTATGCTCAAAAAAATGTCAAAATTAAAATTCTTCACTTCTCAAACTCAAATTATGTTCTAAATAGTCAATCTTGATCAAAAACTTCTTTCAACATTCCCATTTTAACCTCGAGTGGCAAAATTACCATTTTGCCCCTAAGTCATGAAAATTTCAATTTGACTCCAAATCGTTCCTCGAACTCCGAATCACCATTTTAAGTCATTTTGGGGTTTTAAAATTCTCAATTTCATCTTAAAATCTCTATTTGAACTAGTTCGAGGCTTAAATCAACTTAGTTGTACCATTTGGTACATTACCGTCTTTTAACGATTTTCAAGGTACCCATGTAAGTAAATATGCATTTTTATGTAAGAATGACATAATAAACATATTGTAGAGCTGGGCTTGACACAATGATTAAGGGGAAATGGGTGAAAAAAAAAAAGAAAGAGTTTTGTGGTGCTTTTTTGGTATTTTTGACCATCAAAGATTGGCAATCGATGATCATCGACCAAAATATAGGTTTGGGGGGTTCGATCATGGGGAGGAAAAGGCAAGGGAAAAAGAGGAAAAATGGAGATAGAAGGCAAAATGGGAAAAATAAAAGAACTAAATGTGCTTTAAATAGCTTTATTAAAATGGCGTAGTTTTAGGCAAAAGGGAGAAAAGAAAAAAAAAACATCGTCAATATTTTTTATTTCTAACATCTCAGCACCATGTCAACACCGTATGACACATCAATGCCACATCATCGTCTTTAAAGGTCAAAAGAGGCTTAATAACCTCATAAGCCTAAAACTAGTTATTCAAATAAGTCATTTTTTATTGAAATTAAAAAAAATTATTAAAATTTTATTCTTCTAGCTTTTTAAGATGTAAAGTTTCTAATCAAACTTTTATATTATAAATTAAAAAAAGATAATTGGTTTTATATATAGAAAAAAATAACTGTTGGAGATCATTAAATACATATTATCATTAGTTAATTGGAAATAGGAGAAATAGGTAAAAATTAATAGCATTGTGAGAATTGGAAAGTTATAAAAAATCGAGATTTATTAGGCACATATTTAGAGAAGTAAGAGAATATGTCATTTTATTAATTATGTTGACTTTCACATATTTTTAATAGGAAATGAGATAAATAGTTGAAAAGTAATAAGGATGTGGGAAGTGAGAGAGAATAGATATTTATTAGTCACTTAATTTAAGAAGTGAAAAAATATGTAGGTATTTTATTAATTATCTTAATTTTTGTTTATTTTTAATATAATTAATTATATTATTATAAAATTTTGGGGCTTATGAAAAATTGGTACCTAAAGCAAAGGTTTTGGTGGCTTTATGCTATAGCCGGCCTGCTAAAGGCTAATTTATATGGAGTTACTCATAAAGATTAAATTGCACCCAATGTCAAAGTAAATGGACTAAATTAAAGAAATTTTGAGTAGAGTGACTAAATTGCACAAAACACTATAGTACAAGAATTGCCTATGTACTTTAACCCAAAGAAAAAGATCAACCATCGTACTGGTAGCCTTTTCCTTGCCTTGTTGCACCACTAAATGTATTAAAATTTGTAGTTGCATTAGTATATGTTTTAAAACTTGTAGATGCATGATGTTCTCATCAAATTCTTATGTTCCTAATTTGTATTTTATGTGAATTTATTATTATATATTTGGTTTTATGGTTATTCACATACGGTGTATATGCTTGGTTAGGGGAAACGGCTATTCCATTCCCTCCTATTCAAATCCATTCCCCCCTATTCCAATCACCAACCAAAGACTACATTTAGTTAGATGGAATTCCATTCTAAGAGGGCCTTAGATAGCCATAACCGAGCCCCTCTTAGTATTGGCTATTCCAAAGGGTTGAGAATAGATTTATAAATTATTTGGACATAAATATTCCTTAACAATATAAAATAATTACTTTACTATATAATACCCAACCATCCTGAGCCACACCTAAACCAATCATCGTGAGTTTCTTTCTCTTCAGGACTTTTTCTCTCTTTAAACAGCCATCCACTGTTGCACCTATCACTGTTGTCCACTTTTTTATTGTCAATTTCCTCATATCCAGTGAGTTGTTCATTCTCTCTCTCTCTCTCCTCTCTCTCTCTCTCTCTTCTCTCTCTCCGTCAGCGTCACTCTCTCTTAAATGTCTACATTACAGGATCATATTGTCCTTCATTTGGAGTTTACTAGCTCAAAGCCTCCGACTCTTTCTTTCTTTCCTCTTCGTGTCTTCTCTTCTATTCTCTTCTTTTCTTCGCCTTCCCCTTTCANCTCTTCTCTCTCTCTCTCTCTCTCTCTCTCTCTCTCTCTCTCTCTCTCTCTCTCTCTCTCTCTTCTAGCTTGGGTACTTTCTTTTTTTGAATAATTTTAGGTTAATCAATTTTTAGTTTCTTTCTTCATCATATACTTTCTTTCAACCAACCATCCACTATAGCACCTTTCCACTGTCAATTTCTTCATCTCTAATGAGTATTGTTTTTCTCTCTCTATTTTAGCATGGGTGTTTTGTCAATGTGAAACCTCAATATTTAGACTTTCACTAGCACGATAGGAGTATTAAAATATATAAGAAATTTCTTAAAACATCAACTTTCATAGATATATATATATATGCATTTATAAGTGTCTTGTCTCTTAATATATGTATCAGTACCAAGATTTAAATGCTTAATTGATCTAATTAATTTGAAGAAGGATCTTCTAATGCCATTTATTTGAAATGCAACATATTTGCTAGAAAATTTAACATCTAATCAATACAATTAACTAACCTTTTTACACTCAGTGTAGTTCCCAACAACTTGACCAATGAAAATTGAATCCGTAAGCTCTGCAATTGGAACTTTTGAACCTACAGAACAACAAACAACCAATAATTTAACATCCAAAGTAAGTACAATACCGAAGTTGGTTCCATTATAGTGGAAATAAAGATGCGAGTGACTTTATGTGCATCTATAGGTTAGATAAATACGAAGGCACCAATCAAACAAAATATAAACTATAAAGAAATGGCTGTAAACAGAAAGAAAGAACTGCATTACTATTAAAACCTCTAAAAGCATCTCAAAAAAGCCTGTTTTGTAATCATAAATTATTTAAATAAATATTTAGGGTTTAGGGTTTTTTATTGCAATGTGTTGATTATTATTGTTATTGACTCTGTGATTTTGCTTTTTGAATAAATATTTATTAACTAGGCCTAATAAATATTTATTGTATGTTTATCTTTATTGTTCTCTTTATGACAACACAAATCATGAAAATGAAAATCTAATTTTGGTAACCATGGCTCGTTTGGGTTTATGTAGAAATTTAAATAAGAGAAAAAAGATTGTAGTTACATTGATAGTGTTCTTGGAGATGTGTGTTGTTTTTTTAGTTTTGGCTTATGTTGGCATTCGTTTTTATTTTACAAATCGTAGATGAAAAGTGAGATCTTATAACTTAGATTTTTATGCAAATCAAGAATATGTGATGCGACTTGTGCATGATAATGATTTTTCATGTATTTCACAAGTTAGAATGAATAGATGTGCTTTTTTTAAAACTATGTGAGACGTTAAAAAATATTGGAGGTTTGAAGTCAACAAGGAATATGCTTGTAGATGAGCAAGTAGCAATGTTTTTATATATTATTGTTCATCATCTTAAAAGTCAAGTTCTTAGGTAAAATTTTAGAAGGTCAAGTGAGACAATTAGTTAGCACTTTAATAAGGTGTTAAATGCAATGATAAAGTTGCAAGATCATTTGCCTAGAAAACCTAAGCCCATTCCAACAAACTCTACAAACAATCAATGGAAGTGGTTTAAGGTAGATTAATCATCTTATTGATTTTGTAACTATATGTACAAGATAGCAATAGGTTTTTCTAATAAAAGTTAATTTTGTTTTAATTGTAGAATTGTTTAGGAACTCTAGATGGGACATATATTAAGGTTAAGGTGCTAAGTGCGAATAAGCCTAGATATCAAACTTGTAAGGGTGATATCGAAACAAATATGTTAGGTGTATGTATACCTAACATGCAATTTACCTATGTTCTTTTTGGTTGGGAAGGATCGATAGTTGATGGTAGAGTTCTTCGAGATGCAATTACTAGGAGAGATGGACTTAAAGTGCCTTATGGTAAGTTTTCCTAAGAAAATAAGAAGAATAAGGTTTTTGACTATAATATTATATCAACTAAATAAATAAGTTAATAATTAGTTTTTTTTTATATAGGTTGCTATTATCTAGTTAATATGGAATATACAAATTGTGAAGGCTTTCTTGCACCTTTTAAAGGTTAAAGGTGTCATTTGAATGAATGGCATCAAGGTCATCAACTAACGACTCTTGAAGGATTTTTTAATATGAACCACGCAGCTGCTTGCAATATAATTGAAAGACGTTTACATTGCAATGGACTTCTAAAGATACCCCATCGAATTTTTAGCAACCCAAAACATCCTAAAACCAAACTTCGAAAAAAGGAACAAAAAGAAAGTGGACCCATAATGAAGATTTTGTACTAATATCATGTTTGGTTGATCTGCACAATAAGGGAACATATAATGTAAACACTGATTTTAGATGTGGTTATTTATTAGAGCTCAAAAGAATGATTGCAAAAAGTTTACCAAATGCGAACTTGATGGCCAAACCTCACATAGAATCGAGGATTAAGACCTTGAAGAAAGAATGGATAATTCTATATGATATGGTACAAGGGAGAGGTACTAGTGGATTTGGTTGGGACCGTGAAAGGATCATGGTTATTGCTGAAGATCCTGTATGGGATTCTTATATAAGTTTAAGTATGTTGTTTAAATTTGTTTCCATATTTGTATTAATTTTCTTATCAATTATTATACCTATCAATATTATTTATTTACTTTGATTAAAGTCACAAAGATGTTGCTAAATTCAGAAAAAGGAGTTTTCCTTTTTTATGAGTTGTCTGATATTTATGCTAAAGATAAAGCAATAGGACAAGATGCTTAAACTCAGATGTCCTAGATGAAATTGAAAAAGATGTTGCTCATGGAATAGATGAAGCTTTTGCATGTGAATATGTAATTGGTTTGGATGATGTGGATGTCTCTGCAACCCAACCTTAACCATCAGTTTGTAGAAGAATTAAAAATTCTACAACAAGTAAGAAGCAAAAGACTAATGACATGAGGGAAGTGGATGGGTTTGAAAAATTTATGGATGTTGCTATTTTATTGAGTGAGAAATTAGAAAATATTGGAACTTCATTGAGCCATGCTTTGGGGACTAAAGTCTTTATTCATCAAAAAAATCTTCAAAAATTAAATAGTGCATTACGTGTCAAACCCTGCTTTGTAAAATAATTATAATGTCATTCACATGCTCGATAGAATGTTTGTATATTTAGGAAGTTCGACAAATCGTTAAAAGATGATATTGCCCCTAATGGTACCATTAAGTCGATTAAGTCTCGAACTAGTTCAAATAGGAATTTTGAGGTGAAAGTAAGAGTTTCACAGTTCAGGGATGACTCAAAATGGTAATTAGGAGTTCGATGATCAATTTGGAGTCAAATCGAAATTTTCGCTATCTAGGGGCAAAATGGTCATTTGCCACCTAAGCACAAAATGGAAATTTTAGAAAAGATTTTTTTGGCCCCATTTGACTTATTGGAGTAAGATTTGAGGTTTAGAAGTGAAAAATTTTAATTTCGGTATAATTTGGAGTAAAAGGGTAAATGGTAATTTTGCCACCCTAGGGGCAAAATTGTAATTTTCCACCACCAGGACATTTTTCCAGCACATGGTCTTCCTTTATCCTCATTTTGACCATTGACTAATTGTGTGGTGGAGATAAAAAGGATTAAAATTTTAAAATTTTAAAAATAGACCAATAAGAAAAT